>NC_041402.2:142140830-142440830 GCF_900747795.2 Erpetoichthys calabaricus
TCGCACGGGCATTAATGGAGGTCTTTGCGCGAGTTGGAATCCCTAAAGAAGTCCTTACGGACCAAGGGACGCCGTTTACCTCGGAGACGTTCAAGAAAACGGCCAAGTTACTCAAAATAAAGCACTTGAGAACCGCGGTGTATCATCCTCAAACCGATGGTTTAGTAGAGAGATTTAATCAGACTCTCAAACAGATGCTTCGCAAGGTGGTCAGCGGGGATGGGAGGAATTGGGATCAGCTCCTCCCCCTCGTACTCTTTGCCTACCGGGAAGTCCCGCAAGCCTCAACGGGGTTCTCACCCTTTGAATTGTTATATGGGCGACAACCCCGGGGCATATTGGACATTCTAAAGGAAGGTTGGGAAGGAGAGGCCCTTCCCACGACTAATATTTTGGAATATATCGCACAGTTACACGATAGATTTGCAAAGATTCGACCCATATTAAAAAGTCACATGCAAGAGGCGCAATCAGCACAGGCCCACTACTACGACCGTGGCACGACACTCCGGGAGTTCCAGCCGGGGGATCGAGTCATGGTATTGGTTCCCACCTCCCACTCTAAGCTACTTGCCCACTGGCAAGGGCCATACGAAGTTAAAGAGCGAAAGGGACTCGTCGACTATTTGGTGAAACAACCCAATCGTCGACCGAGAGAGCGGATATATCACGTGAACCTGCTGAAACCGTGGAAGGAACGGGACCCTGATCCCACCTCCGGCCAGCACCGCTCCCTTTTTGCTCAAAGTAATACCCTTAACTTCGGGTCTAATTTAAATAACCGACAGAGGCGGGAGCTAGAGATAGTTATCTCGTCCGTCCCGGAGGTGGTTGACGAAATCCCCGGAAGGACTTCTCTGGTTGCCCATGACATAGTGACTGAACCCGGGGTCATAGTCCGAGAACGCCCGTACCGTCTTCCCGAGGCAAAGAAAGCAGAAGTGGAACTGGAAATCAAGCGCATGCTGGATCTAGGAGTCATAGAGGAGAGTCATAGTCCCTGGTCCAGCCCAATTGTCTTGGTTCCTAAGCCCGACGGAAGTTGGAGGTTTTGCAATGACTTCCGTCGACTTAATCAGGTCTCACTATTTGATGCTTATCCCATGCCTCGAGTGGACGACCTCCTTGAGAGGCTTGGACAGGCAGAATACTTGACCACACTTGACATGACCAAAGGGTACTGGCAGGTTCCTTTAACGCACTCCGCAAAGGGTAAAACCGCGTTTAGCACCCCTAGTGGGCACTGGCAGTATCGTGTCCTTCCATTCGGGTTACATGGGGCTCCTGCAACTTTCCAGCGTCTGGTGGACAAAGTGCTCCGCCCCCATAACACGTATAGTGCTGCCTACCTGGATGACGTCGTCATCTATTCCAGCACCTGGAAGGAACACCTACAGCATGTTGGAGCCGTGTTACGGACATTGGGAGAAGCCGGTCTTCATATCAACCCAAAGAAATGTTTCTTTGGATTGGAGGAAGCCAAGTATTTGGGCTACCTGGTGGGTCGTGGTACAGTGAAGCCACAGTGCTCTAAAATACAAGCCATTTTGACATGGCCCCGTCCGCGAACCAAGCGGCAAGTCCAGGCATTTCTCGGATTAGCGGGGTATTACCGCCGGTTTGTACCACGTTTTTCAGAGAGAGCCGTGCCCTTGACTAATTTGACAAAGAAGAGGGCTCCTAACACTGTGGTATGGACTGATATGACTGAGGCAGCCTTCAGTGACTTAAAAAGGGCCCTGACGTCGGCACCCGTTTTAAAGGCGCCTGATTTTTCACGGCCTTTTATTCTCCAGACGGACGCTTCGGACACAGGCCTAGGAGCAGTGCTGAGCCAAAGTGTCGATGGTGCTGAACACCCCATCATGTTTCTGAGCCGGAAACTGTTAGATCGGGAGACCAGATACGCGGCAGTGGAGAGGGAGGCTCTGGCGATTAAGTGGGCGATCACACAGTTGAGATACTACCTCTTGGGTCGGGAGTTTACTCTAGTCACGGACCATGCCCCTTTACAGTGGATGGCCCTACACAAAGAGTCTAACCCGCGAGTCACGAGGTGGTTCCTCGATTTGCAACATTACAAGTTTTCGCTCATTCATCGGAAGGGTTCTCTACACGCCAATGCCGACGCTCTCTCCCGTGTTCACGACCGCTCGGTGCAGGACGCCCGACCCGACGGGTCTGGGCTAAGGGGGGGGCCCTGTCACACACGTGTGTTTAGGAGACAGCTAAAGGGCTTAAATACAGGTAGTTCCATGCCAGACCGGGGGGGGCGGAGTGCACTAATTTTCCCTCTCGATCTTTTACAGACCATTCTAGGGAAATCCCACCCAGCTCTGGGGCAGCCACTGACGTCACTTCTGGTTCCGGTCGGGATGACATCACTTCCGCTACTGGCCTTTAAAGCTGCCATCTTGCTACCTGGAAGGCAGTTCTGTTTTGGACTCGATTGAATGAACATGTCTCTGTTATTTAATAGCTTTTGCAGCCATAAACGATTAAATGGGTGGCTGCCCCAAACCTTCTCGATGTCTTTTGGTCGTTCTTCTGACAATATATATATATATATATATATATATATATATATATATATATATATATATATATATACACACTGCCTGGCCAAAAAAAAGTCGCCACCAAAAAAAAAAGGTCACACACTCTAATATTTCGTTGGACCGCCTTTAGCTTTGATTATGGCACGCATTATGTTTTCCTCTTTTGTATGTCGCTTTCGATAAAAGCATCGGGCAAGCAAATACAGTGAATCCGGAAAGTATTCACAGCGCATCACTTTTTCCACATTTTCTTATGTTACAGCCTTACTCCAAAATGGATTAAATTCATTTTTTTCCTCAGAATTCTACACACAACACCCCATAATGACAACGTGAAAAAAGTTTACTTGAGATTTTTGCAAATTTATTAAAAATAAAAAAATTGAGAAAGCACATGTACATAAGTATTCACAGCCTTTGCCATGAAGCTCAAAATTGAGCTCAGGTTCATCCTGTTTCCCCTGATCATCCTTGAGATGTTTCTGCAGCTTAATTGGAGTCCACCTGTGGTAAATTCAGTTGGTTGGACATGATTTGGAAAGGCACACACCTGTCTATATAAGGTCCCACAGTTGACAGTTCATGTCAGAGCACAAACCAAGCATGAAGTCAAAGGAATTGTCTGTAGACCTCTGAGACAGGATTGTCTCGAGGCACAAATCTGGGGAAGGTTACAGAAAAATTTCTGCTGCTTTGAAGGTCCCAATGAGCACAGTGGCCTCCATCATCCATAAGTGGAAGAAGTTCGAAACCACCAGGACTCTTCCTAGAGCTGGCCGGCCATCTAAACTGAGCGATCTGGGGAGAAGGGCCTTAGTCAGGGAGGTGACCAAGAACCCGATGGTCACTCTGTCAGAACTCCAGAGGTCTTCTGTGGAGAGAGGAGAACCTTTCAGAAGGACAACCATCTCTGCAGCAATCCACCAATCAGGCCTGTATGGTAGAGTGGCCAGACGGAAGACACTCCTTAGTAAAAGGCACATGGCAGCCCGCCTGGAGTTTGCCAAAAGGCACCTGAAGGACTCTCAGACCATGAGAAACAAAATTCTCTGGTCTGATGAGACAAAGATTGAACACTTTGGTGTGAATGCCAGGCATCACATTTGGGGGAAACCATGCACCATTCCTACAGTGAAGCATGGTGTTGGCAGCATCGTGGTGTGGGGATGTTTTTCAGCGGCAGGAACTGGGAGACTAGTCAGGATAAAGGGAAAGATGACTGCAGCAATGTACAGAGACATCCTGGAAGAAAACATGCTCCAGAGCGCTCTTGACCTCAGCCTGGGGTGACGGTTCATCTTTCAGCAGGACAACGACCCTAAGCACACAGCGAAGATATCAAAGGAGTGGCTTCAGGACAACTCTGTGAATGTCCTTGATTGTCCAGCCAGAGCCCAGACTTGAATCCGATTGAACATCTCTGGAGAGATCTTAAAATGGCTGTGCACCGACACTTCCCATCCAAGTTGATGGAGCTTGAGAGGTGCTGCAAAGAGGAATGGGCAAAACTGGCCAAGGATAAGTGTGAAAAGCTTGTGGCATCATATTCAAAAAGACTTGAGGTTGGAATTGCTGCCAAAGGTGCATCGACAAAGTATTGAGCAAAGGCTGTGAATACTTATGTACATGTGATTTCTCAGTTTTTTTATTTTTTAATAAATTTGCAAAAACCTCAAGTAAACTTTTTTCACGTTGTCATTATGGGGTGTTTTGTGCAGAATTCTGAGGAAAAAAATGAATTTAATCCATTTTGGAAAAGGCTGCAACATAACAAAATGTGGAAAAAGTGATACGCTGTGAATACTTTCCGGATGCACTGTAAATATAATTGTAAATACTGTATATACACACATATAGACACTACTAGTCAAAAGTTTTAGAATATCGCAGTTTTTCTTCAAATGTAATCACTTGAAATGCAATGAATGTCCTAAAATGGTGAAAATGTATGCAGTAAACTTCCAGAAGATTACATTTATGGTTTAGGGTGAGCAAAAATATAAAAAAGGAATTTTCAGAATATTAAAAATGGGCCTTCTACCGGGAACATCTTATAGGTTACAACCTACATATGTTCTGCAGAAATTAAAGTAAAATTAAGCCTTGCAAGTTGAAGCAAACAATTAGTACAGGTGTCCCAACTTCCTTTGATTGCTTAAAACTCTCTCTATCTTAAAGCAGTTTTTTTAATTAACTGCAATGGACACATCTGTGCAATTTTAAATGACAGTAATTTACTAGAGTTTGAGCTGTACCCATACAACTTTGTATGAGTACAATATATCTCAAACTTTGCTTTCTGAAGCAGCAAAGAGTTTAATTTACATCTGCCCATGCAAATATGCAGTTCATAACCAAGATTTACCACATGAGGCATGATTCCTTTGAATAGCATCTCTCAGCTTTAAGTAAATTTATTTATTGGGACGCATGAACCCAATTTGCAGTAAAATCTATTGTGAAGTTACAAATATCTCACTTCACAGCCACACGTATATTCAAAAACTGATGAATCTTGTAGTTTATTGCCAAAAAATAATCTAACCTGATTAATAGTGTGCCACAAAACTCTAAGTTGTGTAGCAGGTATGTGCTAAACTACCATCATAGGGCATGGGGCAAAGGTCATAAAAGAAAAATTTGTACCGGTTTAGCTCTATGAGAAGAGACAAAATGCTACTTCCAATTCTAAATCAGACAACAAAGCCACCAGTGATTGTGTGATAAAATTATCAAATATGAATGACTGTGGGGGAATAAAAGGAAAAAGGCATAGGCTTAAATAGACAGAACAAGTCATGAAGATTCAAAACTGATTAAAGCTTGCATAATGATCCAGTTGAATGTGTGGAGGCAGAAGTGTATGAATTCCACTCGTAATCAATGTACAATACCATTCCACTGTCTTTTAAAGTAATTATTTTAAAAATAAGGAAGGAATGACATTTGGTAGGGCATTGAACAATATATATATAGAGCAGACTTTTCTTTTAAGCTAGTCTAAAGAATAAACAGTAGAGCCAGTGTCACTTATCAGAAACCACTTTCAAATCTTAGCAAACAGGCTGCAGCAACAGATTCACAAAGACTTGTTTCCTGGAGTTAGCTTAAGCTGATGCGATAACAGAGCAGCACCTATTACAAAGTCTGCAAGAAATCATCAGCCTGAAACATGATTTCCTGCATTAAGGCAATATCAGTCCTCTTACAGCACAGTCTAGCATGCCATCTCTCTTTACCTTTGATCACCATCGACACTCAAAATCATCTAAAAACTACCTTGGAATTAGTGTAATTCCAATCTATAGTAGTTCCCAGTTGCAGAATATATTTTGTGGCAATGTTCAACATTTTGGGGGCAAGTTACACAGGCCACAGATTTTTTAAAAACATTTTCCTAAAGACCATTAGTACCAAAATGTTTCCTTATATTTTCTCATCTTCTAGCTTGGTTACAGGGACATACATCCTGATGCTTCAAATATTTAGTGTTGTGATAATTTATCTTATTTGTCAAGGTACCAAGAGGTTAGGAGCATGCACTGATACAGCAATTGGCTGCACCCACCACATGACAAACCAACTCAGGATCCCAGATCGGGACCCGAGTATAGCCACGCAGTGGGTGACACCTCAGCACCACACTAGTTCAGATGGAATGGAACAGCGTGAGGTTTTTTTATGATGGCTGGAGTGCCAATTCTGCCACCAACCCCCACATTTTCTCTGCAGGTTGGAGGGTCTACTTGCAGGGCTGGATGCAGATTAACGTCATACCCAGGACGGAACAATTGCAGGTTAAGGGCCTTGCTCAAGGGCCCAACGAAGTAGAGTCACTTTTGGCATTTACGGGATTTGAATTGGCAACCTTCCGATTGCCAGTGCAAATCCCTTGCCTTAGAGCCACCACTCCGCCCTTCAGAAATCTTTTTTGCTCATCCTTAAAACTTGTTTACCTCCTTGTGGACTGCAGCAAGTTCTACCCTAAAATCAAGCCACAAATCTGCAGCATTTTCAAATCTATTCAGATGCTGTGTATTTTGCAGTGAACATTGTCTTCATTGGGAAAGGCATTGCAACAAGTTGGCTTTTTTTGCACCAGACTTGCGATTTTAGAGTGGGACCTTATGTGAGGTGGCACCATGGATACCTCAATGTGAGGACGGGTAAAAGTGACATTCTAAATTTTTTTCCTGGGAAGAAAATATGAGTGAGGAATCAGGTGTCCTGGGAGAGTTCATCTAGCTAGTGTCCATCTAGTACCCAGGTCCATGTGTGTCCCGAGCTACGGTGAAATCTCACACGTTATGGGTGCTAAAGTCACTCTAAAATCTACTGATTAATTGATGTACTTAATTATTCATACGTGGCTTCCTTATGTTGAATTAGTTCTTGTACATGAATTTAAATAATTGAAAGAATGTGCATTCAATTTCTGAAATTAGTGTATACAGAAGCATGTGTATTGCAGTGTAAAATGAGTGCTATCTAACATCTTACATATTGTGTATATCTTTGCTTGTAACGTTAAAGAGTGAGGAAGCTTTATAAACCAGTTTTCTACCCCAGAGTTTCACTGATGAGGAAAGTATCACCTGGGCCAGTTTTCATAGCTTAATATTTTCCTTTCTTGTTTGTTTATTATACCCACACTGTAAAGTAGCTGAAATGGGAAGGGGGTTGTGCATGAGCTGTTTCATTTGTGACTGGCCCAGCAAGGGACAAGTAGACTTATTCTACTAGTCATTGGAATTGGATTGGATGAACAAAGGGAGCTGCCTGAACCCATTGGTCCAGAGGTATACCAAAAGAAGCTGGATCAGTAAAAGACAAGGCTCCCCCTCTCTTGCCATTACTCCATGAAGAGAAGACAACTATGTCTCAGCAACCTTGAGACAGGCAGGCTGCCTGGGCCTGTGCAGATGATGAGCTGACCAGGAAGAATTGAGTGTAATCGTAAGTTATTAGGCTACCTGAAACTTCATATCTAGCATTATCAGGTTGTACGGTTTTGGTCTGAAAATGCCACATTCTGTTTGCTTGTATGATACGCATTATAATAAAATGTATTACCTATAGTACATAAGTAAAAGTGTAGCTCTTTCTACTGCTTATTTGTTTACTCTATTAATCACCTGAGATTACAGATATAGAAAACAAGAGAGGAGAAAGTGCTGAAGTACAGTACAGAGTGGTACGTGAATGGGAGGCATGAGGCATTTTGGTAAAATTTGCATAATAAGTATAAAGGGGAAAACAGAGTCGCCTAGGATTCTATAAGACAAAACAGCATGTAAAATACTCAGTAGAACAATATACATTCTCTGTCATTTAGACTTTAGCCTGTTTAGTGGAAAGCCACTATGTGGCTAACTGGTTAAAGTATTAGCACACAAATGTCATAAGTTTCTTATATCTAGTAAGAACTAAATACACATACCAAATGCAGAAACTGAAAAAGAAAAACATTTGAATAACAGCTATCATTAATAAGTAAAAAATGAGTGGATGATAAGGTTCACTAAAGAAGGTATTTATTGAAGTAAGTAATAAACTGAAGGCATGCTTTAAAAATACTACAGAATTTTTAAGATAAAGATCATCTGTCATGATTTTAAAATGTCAATAAGCCTAGATTTAGCAGCTACATGAAAGTCAACAGTTTATAAAGCAAATTTGTAGAAAGATAATGTGCAGAAAATGAATATTCAACACTTACTTGTCAGGAAGGAGGAAGCTACTGGGAAATCGGTACCATTCTTTACCAACACATACATTAACAGGTCTTCCTTCTGGGACTGTATGGATGGTGGGATCTTTGGAAATCCGGTGGAATTCAGGATAAAGATCAAGAGGTGCATGATATCCTAAGGAAAATGACAACTTCAAAATGAGTAATTATCACTGAGAAATCACAAACAACAGTAGTATCAACATTATCCAAAGCAAAGCTATGCATGTAAAAATCAGGATCATACAGTGTACGGTGAGATGGTAACCTGTGTTAGATATGAGAAATTAAATCCAAATTCTAATATATAATGATATTTTACAAATGTTCGGAAATACTCTTGATAAGAAGTTCAATGGTCCAGAAAATTGTAATTGTGTGCTGCAGTGCATTCAGGGTAAGGTTACTTGCAATATCCTAAGTCCATCTAAGGTTACATGCAATATCCTAAGTCCATCTCTTGTTATTCTAAGTCTGCTACATTTGCCCTCCACACAGCAGCAGGAAATATAAACAGTATTCGTTTTAAAAAGTGCATGTCATCAACTCTTTAAAGAAACATTCAAGTAAACATTCCTGAACTATGTTTCAACTGAGGTCATCTTGTCAATTAGTATTATGAAGGTGACTGTTCTGAATGTACTGTAAATGGTGATGAATCTAAAGAACAAGTGTGCACTCAAGGGCTTGTAAAGAGTAATTTCCTCTTCTTTTTCCACTTGAAATTTGAGATGTTGGTACATCATTCACCATCATTCATTCAACTATAATTGAGCATGGTTGCTGATCTTGTTCTTATTACACTTCTACAGGTAACATTCGTGTATAAAAAGATGATTATAATTTTTCAAAGAAGTATCAGGCATGCTAACTGATAGTGTTCTTGACATAGTAAACTCGTCATTAGATACGGGGGTCTTCCCAGACTGTCTTAAGACTGCTGAAGTTAAACCCCTACTCAAGAAAAATAATCTTGACTCCTCTGCTTTTAAAAATTTTAGACCTATTTTTAACCTGCCTTTCTTAAGTAAAATTCTAGAGAAGGCAGTCATTATGCAGCTAAATGACCACCTCAATAAACATGCTACTCTTGATAGGTTTGAGTTGGGTTTTAGAACAAATCACAGTACAGAAACTGCACTCGTTAAAGTAGTAAATGACTTGTGGGTAAATGCAGACAGAGGCCACTTATCTGTTCTCATCCTCTTAGATCTGAGTGGCACATTTGATACCATTGATCACAATATTCTTAAAAATCGACTTAGTCAGTGGTTGGGCCTCTCTGGCAGTGTCTTAAATTGGTTTGAATCCTACCTGGCAGGTAGAAAATTCTTTGTTAGTTGTGGTAATTATACTTCAAAGACACAATATTTTATATGGTGTTCCACTAGGCTCTATCCTGGGTCCGCTGTTCTTTTCGATCTACATGCTTCCATTAGGTCAGATTATCTCGGGGCATAACACAGCACCACAGCTATGCTGATGACATGCAGCTGTATTTATCAATAGCACCTGATGACCCCGACTCTGTTCTTTTACTAACACAATGTCTTACTTGTGTTTCTGAGTGGATGAGTAGTAATTTTCTCAAGTTTATAAAGAGAAAACTGAAATTTTAGTGATTGGCAATAATGGATATAATGAGGTTATTAGAAATAAACTTGATACATTAGGATTAAAAGTCAAGACGGAGGTAAAGAATTTAGGGTTAACTGTTGACTGTGACCTGAATTTTAAATCGCATATTAATCAGATCACTAGGACAGCATTTTTTCACTTAAGAAATACAGCACAAGTTAGATCTCTTATGTCATTGAAAGATGCTGAGAAATTCGTTCACGCTTTTGTTTTCAGTCGACTAGATTACTGTAACGCACTACCCAAAGGCGACATAAATCGATTGCAACTAGTGCAGAATGTAGCTGCTAGAATCCTAACTAGGAAAAGAAAATCTGAGCACATTTCTCCAGTTTTGATGTCACTACACTGGATATTCCAAATTGTAACCTTAGATCTTCAAATGAGTGTCTGCTTAGAATTCCAAGAGCTAAACTTAAAAGAAGTGGTGAGGCGGCCTTCTGCTGTTATGCACCTAAAATCTGGAATAGCCAGCCAATAGGAATTTGTCAGACTGATACAGTGGAGCACTTTAAAAAACTGCTAAAAACACATTACTTTAACATGGCTTTCTCATAACTTCATTTTAAATTAATCATGATGCTCTGCATATTTAATTAATTATCATTACTAGTCAAGGTGGCTCCAAAATCCGTACTAACCCCTACTCTCTCTACTGTTCTTTTTCCGGTTTTCTGTGGTGGCGACCTGCGCCACCACCACCTAATCAAAGCACCACAATGTCTCTACATTGATGGATTAAAGGCCAGAAGTCCATGTGACCGTCATCATCAAGTCCTTCCATGAAAACCTTGAATACAATGAGGACTAATCATTTATGTTAGGTAGAATGCCTAGAGGGGGCTGGGCGGTCTCATGGCCTGAAGCCCCTGCAGATTTAATTTTTTCTCCAGCCGTCTGGAGTTTTTTTTTGTTTTTTCTGTCCTCCCTGACCATCGGACCTTACTTTTATTCTATGTTAGTTAGTGTTCTCTTATTTTTCTTACTTTGTCTTTTTTCTCTTTCTTCATCATGTAAAGCACTTTGAGCTACATTATTTGTATGAAAATGTGCTATATAAATAAATGGTATTGTTGTTGATATTCAAAATAATTTCTTGAGTTAATAGTGACTAAATTAGTAGTCTGAAGGTGAGCAACTGCATTAAGACCACTTGTGGTACATACTGGACTGTGAAAGGTGACATGATCATTATTGCATTCAGAAAAATAGGAAACAAATCACTGCACGGTACAGTCTTGTACTTATTCATCAATTTAGATGTGTTTTCCCTACAGATGCTACAGCATTAGGTGTGAAGTAAGTGAAATTTGGGAAGATGTAAAGGGCTAAAAGTGCAGTCAGGTATAATTAATGTAAATACCAATACTAAACTGATCAGTAAATTGAAACATTAAACTTCATTAATAATTATATTTCAAACATTTGACTTGCCCTTATCACGTTTGGTGCTCTCATTACCAATGCAAGATAATCACAAAGACACTTCAGTCATTCAAAAGAATCTGACAACATATTCCCCTGAGCGACTGGGCTACATGGCAGAATAATCCTCCTCTAATTGTCACAAGATTACGTGCCAATAAAAGTGCTTAATTTTAACTGCACATTAACAGTGTAAACTTCTATAAATATCATACTGAGCACAACTACTAAAACAACTGCACCTTCAACAACTGGCTTTAACATCCATTACTCAGACTGGATAGTTCCAATAAGCTCTCTCATTTGTTTAATAATCCTATGTAATGCCTCAGACTGGCTAAATTCTCTCCACCTATATCATAGTACACATCTTTACCAAATCATTTTCTGGTCCTGATTTTTAACTCTTAAACCAACTCATCCTAGTTCTCTTTACCATGACACAACACCCCTACATCAGTCCTCTTAACTCTGTTTTGCTTTCTCCTCCTCTCTGTGAACCTCAACACATCCACCTGATCATTTTATCTAACTTCTTCCTCATTTAGCTACATTTCCAGCCTACATTTAATTTGTTTCTCCTTTAAAGTATTTCCCCTTTTGCTCAGGTTACAGTGGCTACATAGCATCCTGTTCCAAGGCTTCATCGCTGTTTTACCCAAACCACCCCTTTAAACATACTAACCAAACAAGAAAACTCACTCATACATGTAAAGAGGAAATTTAAAAAGAAGAAATTTGAGAAGTAAAATTCAGACTTGCAACATTGGTATAAACCTTCTTTTAATTTTGTCATACATCTTATCTAAAAATAACCTAACACTAACTAGTGCTAATAAACAATATCAAAAACTTTAGTTATAATTTTTGACAAATTGTATGTAAATTTATCACTGTATAATTAACTTCTTAATTAGAAACACATTTATTTTGTATGGTTAATTATTCAATACGAAGATAGAAAATAACCAAAAAAACACAGTGGATATGAAATTCCTCATAACATAAGCAGCAGTATAATAAGATCAAATTGCACAAGCTTTACATGCTAACCCTTCTCAGGAGGTGTGCTTACTTTGTATGCACACCTCCTCTAAAAAGATTAAATGCTTCAACGATTTTACCAAAAGTCAAACAGAGAAATAAAAACCTTTTCAATAAAACAATGAATATGAAATTAATATATTGGATTTGACATTGAATAGCAAAGTGCAGTGACTGAGGCCTCACCTCTGAACAGAGCTACAGAGCGAGAGAGAGACAACAGGCAGAACAGAAGCACTGTGCCCAGGGCAAGCCAGTTTGAGGAGATTGTGTAGTGCTCTAGGCGGTACCTCTGGAACAGGAAATGGTAACATTTCTGCAAATCAGACAAAACAAGAAAAGTTATAACATGGATTTGCACTACAGAAAGAGACATTTAAATCAAAATTTCAAACATTACAATATTGCACCTATTAGACTACAGACAATTGCAAGGTGTCTGCATGCCTTTTATAAAGCCTTTCTTCAGTAGTTTTCAGCGTCACAGAAGTACACTGATCAGCCACAACATTAAAACCACCGACAGGTTAAATGAATAACACTGATTTATTTTGTTACATTGGCATATGTCAAGGTGTGGATTATATTAGGCAGCAAGTGAACAGTCAATTCTTGAAAGTGACATGTTGGAAGCAGTAATAATGGGTAAGAGTAAGGATGCGAGTGAGTTTGACAAGGGTCAAACTGTGATGGCAAAATGAGTCAGAGCAACTCTGAATTAGCAGGTCTTATAGGGTGTTCCCAGTATACAGCAGTTAGTATGTATGAAAAGATGTACAAGGAAGGACAACTGGTGACACGGTCATGTGCACCCAGGGCTCAATGATATGTGTAAGAAGCAAATGCTAGCTTGTCTGGTCTGATCCCACAGAAGTTACTGTAGCACAAGTAGTTGAAAAATGTAATGCTTGCCATAAGAGAAAGGTGTCAGGACACACAGTGCATTGTAGCTTGCTGTGCATGAGAATGCATAGCTATACAAGGGGCATGTCAGCATTAAAAGTGGACCATGGAGCAATAGAAGGCGGCAGCCTGGTCTGAGGAATCATGTTTTTTTTACGTTATGTGAATATCTGTGTACGTCATTTACCTGGGGAAGAGATAGCAGCAGGATACACTATGGGAAGAAGTTAAGCTGGCAGAAGCAGTGTGAAGCTCTGGGCAATGTTCTGCTGGAGACCTAGCGTCCTGGCATTCATGTAGATGTTACTTTGATACAGTAGCACCTACTTAAGGACTGTTGCAAATGACAAATACTGTACCTGTTCATGGCAATGGTATTCCCTAATGGTACTGGCCTCTTTCAGCAGAATATAATGCCCCGCCACACTTCAAAAGTTGTTCAGGAATGGTTAGATAAATATGACAAAGAGTTCAATATGTAACTGAGATCTAGGGAAAACGGTGGCCAAGTCAATCCCATCACGCATCTGTGGGATGTGCTGGAAGTCTAATCCATGCAGGCACAACCTTGCATCTTACAGGACTTAAATGATCTGAAGGGGGACCTACATAATATTAGACAGGTGGTTTTAATGTTGAGGCCAATTGGTGTACATGCATAATGATGCTTTCCCTTATCATGTTTGATGCTCTCATTATCAAGATCTACTGTATGTTGTTTATTTCCATTACTGTTAGCTCTTATCAACACAAAATGCATGTATTTCTTTAAGCAAACCAAAATAACTGCTCCAACCCAGAAAGATGAATTACAGAACTTCCAAAATACTTCTTACTCACAACAAATCAGCTGAAAGAGCAATTACTGAGGCCTGGATAAAGTGATCATGTGTTCTTATGAAATTTGAAGCAGGGATGCAAATATAAAAGTACATATTTACATTCCTTGCAAGTTATACTGTTTAACTATTTCTATTACTGCACTCAATTCATATGTGCATTATACCTAAGTGCAATATTTACTTATTCTATTGCATTGTACTGTATTATATTGGACTGCATTATAATTTAATTATGTCCATTATATGTGAATGCACCTTAGAATGCTGCAATTTAGTTGTACTAAGCGCAATGACAATAAAAGGAATCTGTATCTGAAATACTGTATACATTTCCCCTGATTTAGGAGCTGTTTAAAGGTAGAATAAATTTTCATCATTCCTAGTAATGATTAACCCTCACACCGCATATTTATTTGGAAAAGGCTTACACTTACTCATAGATATTTTTTGTTCTATCAGCAAAAACTACCTAGTTATTGTGCTCAAAACATTTCAAATGATTTGTTCAGGCAGTTAGTCTTCCAACTTCAAAATTTTTAGTTTTTACCTGTAAATGCCATGGCTGACTGGTCAGTATGATCTGGATAATGTAATACAGTGGAACCTCGGTTCACGACCATAATTCGTTCCAAAACTCTGGTCGTAAACCGAGTTGGTCGTGAACCGAAGCAATTTCTCCCATAGGATTGTATGTAAATACAATTAATCTGTTCCAGACCGTACGAACTGTATGTATATATATATTTTTTAGTTTTTAAGCACAAATATAGTTAATTATACCATAGAATGCACAGCGTAATGGTTAACTAAATGTAAAAACATTGAATAACACTGAGAAAACCTTGAACAACAGAGAAAACTAACACTGCAATAGTTCGCGCTATCGTGCTAGGAACCGCTCGCCAAAAACACTTTTTTAATGAGTTTTAAGCACAGGGGAAAAAATGAACATTTGAAAAATCTGTAATTTAATAAAACACCAAGAAAAGTAACATTGCAACAATGCAGGCTACGAACCGATCACTGTAAATAGAACTGAAAACAAAAACAAGCCTTCTCTACCTTATGCGTCCCTCGCTCGCTCGCTCTCTCTCGCCTGTGTGTGTGTGCGTGCGTCTCTCTTTTGTGAGCCTGGAGCGCCTGTGTGTGTGTCTCTCTAGCGCTCCTGTGTGTGTGCGCGCCTCTCTCTCCCATGCCTGTGTGTGTGTGCGTGCGTCTCTTTTGCGAGCCTGGAGTGCCTGTGTGTGTGTCTCACTAGCGCGCTCCGGGCCTCTCTCTCCCACGCCTGTGTGTGTGTTTGTGCGCGGGTCTCTCTTTTGCGAGCCTGGAACGCCTGTGTGTGTGTCTCTCTAGAGCGCTCCTATGTGTGTGCGCGCCTCTTTCGCGCGTGCTCGGCTCTCTCGGTCTCTGGCACTGCCTCTCTCTCACGCTGCCTCTGTGTGTGTATGTGTGTGTGTGTCGCACGCTCTCTCGCTCTCTCTCTCTTGCTCGCTGCACAGGAAATGCACAGGGAGAGACTGAACATGTACAAACCGAAAGGGAACCTGGCTTGTTCGTATACCGAGTGTGTGGTCGTGAACCGAGGCAAAAGTTTGGCGAACTTTTTGGTCATAAACCGAGTTGTACGTGTACCAAGACGTTCGTGAACCGAGGTTCCACTGTAATAGTTTAAGCTCTTGAGAGCTGATCATTCTTTTGATTGGTATGAGCTATAGTATTGCACTGGAGATATTACAAAACAGTTGTTAGATGGTGCCCCAGACTGTAGAGATTGAATCCCCCATTAACAAACTGGATGCATTCAGAGCTTCTAACTTGGTTTCAAGGATTAGTTAATCAGATGGAAAAATGTAAACAAGAGAAGTCAGATTTGCTGAAGGGCTGGTCAGGAATTACTTAATTTAAATACCTAGATAATGGTAGATTATTTTAAATAAAATCTTTTCCCGATCTTCAGACTATAGGGATGTATGGATTGATTCTTTTAAGCAGACTTTTATCTACATTCAAAAGGTTCTTCTCACCCCAACAAAACACAGTTTAATTTTAGTTTCTCCTGCACCACCAAAATGATTTCCTACACTGTAAAGTCATAAATTGTGTCCTGTGGAAGTCCAGCTAGATTACATGTCTCTAAGGGCTTTGTAAATTCTATAAAACCTTTACCAGAAATTGTTATCATACAGTTGAATACTTTAACAAATAAAATCCACTTTTTAAAAATATGTTTATATTCACATACACACATGTATTCACACACAGGTCAAATCCCATTAGCCTATAGCAAATACCAAAGTAACAAAATTTTCAGAATAACTAGAATAGAACTGGCCCAAACAAACTTTCATACAACATCATATTAAACGAATTTTGTTTTAACAAAATGTAAATTTCAGTATTACAAACATTTTTTTGACCAAAAATGGCTACCGAAGATGATAATGCGATGCGAAAAACAGTTCATGCCATGCCTACACTTTTCGCTGAGTCTCAAGAACTCTGTAAAAGGCTCTCTCTTTCATGTTAGACTAAAAGAAGAGGATAGTCTGTTGTGAAATGTCTGGTCTCAGGCAGTCTGGGCAAGTATAGGCGTGACTTCATACACATAGCCAAATTCTGAGCCAGTAATCCATCTAGTGTCCACATGGGTAGTTGTGTTGTGGATGGATACTGTACTGTTTTAGTTTCATAGCAGTACTCACGGTTTTCTTTGAGATGAACAAAAAAAGTGAGAAACAGAGTTAGTTTACGCTGAAAGAAAAATTAATAATCCTAACATCTCCTTTTCATTCTGTGGTCATACCTGTATTTCTGTTTAAAAAAAGTTACATCTAACGTCTTCATTTTCAACCTATATTCATATCTGTATTTCTTTTTTTTTTTTTTTAATATTTTTATTTTATTAATTTTCATTGTAATCATTCCATACAAATAGATCAATTTATAACCCAACAAAATTGAAGACAAATCAAACCCCACCCCTGAGAAGGAGAGCTTAGCTGAAGGAGAATTGCTTAGGGCTTTTTAATAAGACAACAATATACAAAAGAAAGGGAGAAATAAATATATATGTAAATAAGAGATGGAGAAGGGGATTAAATACGGTAATAGTTATTTCTCTTATTCTAAAATAATATTGATTAAATCCTGCCAGGTTTTGAAAAAATATTGTACAGATCCTCTAACTGAGAATTTGATTTTTTCCAATTTCAAATAATATAAAACATCGGTTTCCCACTGACTTATAAGAGGAGAGTTAGGATTCTTCCAATTTAACAGAATAAGTCTGCGTGCCAAAAGTGTAGTGAATGCAATCACCGTTTGCTTGTCCTTCTCCAATTCAAGTCTGTCTGGAAGAACACCGAACACAGCTGTTAATGGGTTAGGAAGGATTGTGATACCAAGGCTGTCTGAAAGGCATTTAGAAATTTTGGTCCAAAATGATGTTAGTTGGGTGCAGTCCCAGAACATGTGACCCAGTGAGGCAGGAGCTTGGTTGCAGCGTTCGCAGGTTGGATCCTGCCCTGGAAACATTTTGGACAGTTTTAAGCGAGACAGATGAGCTCGATATATAATTTTTAGTTGAATAATTCTATGCTTTGCGCATATGGAACTCGAATTAATTCTCTGCTTTGCTACCTTCCACTCCTTTTCTGATATATTGATTAAGAGATCTTCTTCCCAATGTCCTCTTGGATCTTTGAAAGGTACGGACTCTAATAAGATTTTATATAATGCGGAAATGGTGTTTAATTCCTCGAAATTGAGCAGTATTTTTTCCAGCATTGTGGAGGGTGCGAGGTGGGGGAAATCCAGTAATTTCTGTTTAACAAAATTTCTAATTTGAAGATAGTGAAAGAAATGTGTAGCTGGGAGGTTGAATTTTGAACGCAATTGTTCAAAAGATGTAAATATGTTGTCTATATAAAGATCTCTGAGCATTTTAATCCCAAAACTTTTCCAGGTATTAAAAACTGGATATACTTGCGAAGGTTGAAAGAGGTGGTTCTCTTGCAGCGGTGCCACCGATAAAAGATTTTCCATCTTATAAATGCTTTCTAATTTGGTTCCATATTCTGAGTGAGTCAAGCACAATTGGGTTATTAGTATATTTGCGATGACTTACATTTATTGGAGAGCAGAGCAGGGAGTATAAAGAAGTACTAAAGGATTTTACTTCTATTGTGGACCAAGCCTGTGTATGTTCATTTATTTGTGTCCAGGTTTTTATGGCTTGTATGTTTGCTGCCCAGCAATAAAACTGAAAATTAGGTAAAGCCATGCCACCCTCCGCCTGAGGTCTTTGTAGGGTCGCTCTTCGGATACATGGGTGTTTTGAGTTCCAAATGAATGAGGTTATTGTTCAATCTAACTGTTTAAAAAACGATTTATTGATATATATTGGAATGTTTTGAAATAAAAAGAGAAGTTTAGGAAGGATATTCATCTTAACAATGTTAATTCTTCTGGCTAGAGTGAGATGAAGTGTTGACCATCTATGCAAGTCTTGCTTAATTTTTTCCATACAGACGGCAACATTTTGTTGATAAAGAGCTTTATGTTTACTTGTGATATTTACCCCTAGGTATTTAAACTGATCTGCTATGGTAAAAGGAAGGGTGTCTAATCTAATATTATATGCTTGTGAATTCACTGGAAAGAGTATACTTTTATTCAGATTAATTCTAAGACCGGATATCTTTTGAAATTCTGTTAGTGTTGTTAAAATAGCAGGGACAGTGTTTTCTGGGTCTGACATATATAAGACCATATCATCTGCATATAGAGAAATTTTCTGTTCCAGTCCTTCTCTGATAATCTCCTTTATCTGATAAGAATTTCGGCAGTGAACCGCCAGTGGTTCAATAGCGATTGCAAACAACAGTGGCGACAAGGGACATCCTTGTCTGGTACCACGTTCTAGTTTAAAGTAGTCTGAGCAAATGTTATTAATACAAACTGAAGTTTCTGGACTGGTATACAGTAGTTTGATCCATGCACAAATATTCGGGCCAAACCCAAATTTCTCCAATGCAGTGAAAAGGTAGTTCCATTCAATCATATCAAATGCTTTTTCTGCGTCTAATGATAGTAATATCTCTGGGGTGTTTGATTTTGCTGGTGAATATATAACATTAAACAAGCGTCGGAGATTGGAAGATAGGTGTCGGCCTTTAATAAATCCTGTTTGATCCTGTGATATTACCGAGGGCAGCACTTTCTCCATCCTTCTAGCTAGAATTTTTGAGAGTATCTTAACATCATTATTCAGGAGTGAAATTGGTCTGTATGATGCACATTGTAACAAGTCCTTATTTTGTTTAGGAAAGACGGTGATTAATGCTTGTCGAAATGTTTGAGGTAGTATTTGGTTGTCTCTAGCTTCTGTAAATGTTGCCAATAAGAGGGGAGCCATATCTGTATTTCTATAAAAAAAAAGAAGTTACATCTAACGTCTCGTTTTCATATAAAACAATTTTGAGGCATTGTTTTTTTATACAGGTATTGTCAAGCTTGGGGTCACAGTGTTGCACGAGAGACAGGAAGACAAGTCCAGGTTTTCAAGGAAAATACAAGTACTTTATTACTGTATAGAGAACACAGGTACAGTCTCAAGACTTCTTTCATAATAGAAGCACTCAAACCCCACGAAATAGGCGCCTTGACATCACTAGATAATCTACTTTAGTTCCCATCTTCAGATTAGAAGATCACCAGTGGCCCGGAATCACCGCTGTGGCAGACGTGGTCTGGAGAAAACAGATCAGGAGAGTGTGAGTAGGTCAAAGCCTGGTGTTAAATGTTCTAAACTTTGTGCGACAAACATGTTACATGGTAAAGCTTGATCCTGCAGAGGACAACCAATTACTTTGCGCTTGGTTTACTGTTTACAAGATTCAGCACAGCAGCTATGGAGCTGTCATTATGCCGCTGCAGTTACAAATAATGAATCGCCAGCAACCCCGGTCACAAAAGTATATGTATACAGTTGTGCTTGAAAGTTTGTGAACCCTTTAGAATTTTCTATATTTCTGCATAAATATGACCTAAAACATCATCAGATTTTCACTCAAGTTAAGAGAAACCAGTTAAACAAATGAGACAAAAATATTATACTTGGTCATTTATTTATTAAGGAAATGATTGAATATTCCATATTTGTGAGTGGCAAAAGTATGTGAACCTTTGCTTTCAGTATCTGGTGTGACCCTCCTTTGCAGCAATAACTGCAACTAAACATTTCCAGTAACTGTTGATCAGTCCTGCACACCGGCTTGGAGGAATTTTAGCCCATTTCTCCGTACAGAACAGCTTCAACTCTGGGATTTTGGTGGGTTTCCTCACATTAACTGCTCACTTCAGGTCCTTTCACAACATTTTGATTGGATTAAGGTCAGGACTTTGACTTGGCCATTTCAAAACATTAACTTTATTCTTCTTTAACCATTCTTTGGTAGAACAACTTGTGTGCTTAGGGTCGTTGTCTTGCTGCATGACCCACCTTCTCTTGAGATGTAGTTCATGGACATATGTCCTGACATTTTCCTTTAGAATTCTCTGATATAATTCAGAATTCATTGTTCCATCAATGAAGGAAAGCCGTCCTGGCCCAGATGCAGCAAAACAGGCCCAAACCATGATACTACCACCACCATGTTTCACAGATGGGATAAGGTTCTTATGCTGGAATGCATTGTTTTCCTTTCTCCAAACATAACACTTTTCATTTAAACCAAAAAGTTCTATTTTGGTCTCATCTGTCCACAAAACATTCTTCCAATAGCCTTCTGGTTTGTCCACGTGATCTTTAGCAAACTGCAGATGAGCAGCAATGTTTTTTTTGGAGAACAGTGGCTTTCTCCTTGCAACCCTGCCATGCACACCGTTGTTGTTCAGTGTTCTCCTGATGGTGGACTCATGAACATGAAAATTAGCCAATGTGAGAGAGGCCTTCAGTTGCTTAGAAGTTACCCTGGGGTCCTTTGTGACCTCGCCGAATATTACACGCCTTGCTCTTGGAGTGATCTTTGATGGTTGACCACTCTTGGGGAGGGTAACAATGGTTTTGAATTTCCTCCATTTGTACACAATCTGTCAGACTGTAGATTGGTGGAGTCCAAACTCTTTAGAGATGGTTTTGTAACCTTTTACAGCTCGATGAGCATCAACAACTCTTTTTCTGAGGTCCACAGAAATCTCCTTTGTTCGTGCCATGATACACTTCCACAAACATGTGTTGTGAAGAGCAGACTTTGATAGCACCCTGTTCTTTAAATAACACAGGGTGCCCACTCACACTTGATTGTCATCCCATTGATTGAAAACACCTGACTCTAATTTCACCTTCAAACTAACTGCTAATCCTAGAGGTTCACATACTTGCCACTCACAAATATGTAATATTCGATCATTTTCCTCAATAAATAAATGACATGAGTCTAATAAATGAATGAAATGAGTATAATATTTTTGTCTCATTTGTTTAACTGGTCTCTCTTTATCTATTTTTAGGACTTGAGTGAAAATCTGATGATGTTTTAGGTCATATTTATGTAGAAAAAGAAAATTCTAAAGGGTTCACAAACTTTCAAGCACAACTGTACATACAATACTAAGGATTTATTACTGTTTAAAAGGTGTTTCGTTTTTCTTGATGGAGGAAGAAAGTGTGAAGAATCTGCACAGATACATCTGAAACAAAAAGACATTTCTGCTGCATCTGGAGCCATGACTTCAAAAACAGAATGAGCCAGTCCCACACTGCTGCTTCATGGCATGACCAGTATGTGCACCAAGAATAGAACTCTATGAGTGCAATGATCTAATATATTTTATTTACTTACTGCTAATTTGTGGATGTTTGTTGTATTTTGTTTGTGGTATTGATCCAGCATAACTGGCTGACTTTCCCCTAGCCCACTGGTACACTAAAAGATTATTGCACCATTATAATCCACTCAAAACTAGTTTAGTTCCTCCTTCCCAAATGACTTTATTGCATTTCACCGAGTTTGACGAATATCACAAACACTTCCATGATTTTGCCAAATTCACTGTGAAGCGAGTTCCACAATATTCACTAATCACTAGTGGTGATCATGGAGAGAATCAAATACTTTTTACACAGTGTGAGAGACAGCTGGCAGCTTATCCCAGCAAACACATCCATGCCGCTAGATGGAGTCCTCCCTGCAGCATGGTGGTGCCCCGGATTCCTGCAGGGCATCATGGGAGATGGAGTTCGACTTCATAGCACTGCTGGGTGCCGTGGATGCCATCAGGTGATGCTGCAGGGAGACGCAGGGATTTTTATTTTCCCTATAGCCCGGAAGTACTCCCAAGTCACGGAGACGGAAGAATAGAAGTACTTCCGGGCTGAAGAAAAATATGTCTTCATCTGATCCGGAAGTGCTATTGAATCACATGGAATGAAGGACAGGAGCACTTCCGGGTCAAGGACTATTTAAAGGACTGGTGCAGACCTAGCAAGCTGAGCCGGAGTTGGGTGGTAGTGTGACGGAGCAGCTGGGAGGAGAGGAGGATTTATAGTATTACTGATTATTGATTTATTTGTTTACTAGCCAACCCGCGGCGTACCATACGCCGCATAATCAGGCCGCTTTTTTAATGATTTTTAAGCACAGGGAAAAAATTAACATTTGAAAAATCCGGAGGAGAGGGGAAGGACGCCCATTACGCCCCATCCGTCATGCTAGTCTGCTGATTTCTCGTTCAGTAACCTGTGAGTAGTGATGGGCGGGGTGAAGCGTCGCGAAGCATCAACACGTTTGAAGCAATTGTGTCGGAAATCGTATCGAAGCTTCGAAGCATTTGACACTCACCTCTCTCGTGACACCTCCTAGCCATTTTCATTAACGTTACAGAAACTTATGATACACTTCAATGACGTCTGTTAAAAGTCGTATTGCTTTTATTTTTTCGTAGCTAGAGACTGACAACGAAGAGAAGGGTTCGTCATCAGCTTCTAGTGTCTGATGTCTAAAAAATATAAATATAACTAACGCCGACAGGCAGAATGCACTATACGATAGCAAGAGTTAAACAAAATAAGACGCCTCACCTCATGCATTCCCGGCTCTTTCAATTAGTATTTACTTTTGCACTGTATCATTATAATCGCACCTGTTATTAGTATTATAATTAACCCTGATCTTTTCTTGAGATCACATTTAATAGCCTTAAATGTTTTCTTTGGTCTGTCTTAATTAAAACGGAGTAGACAGAAAATAAAGGTTTATCCCTGTACTTTGCCATGATATAGGTAAGCACATTTGAGAAAGAAAATGTGAAATCCTTAAATCACAGATGTCATTATTCGATCAAGTATTAAAATCTGCAGTGCTTCGAAAGCTGGACATAGTGTCGAAACCTTAGTATCGAGCGGCCCATCACTACCTGTGAGTCACGTAGAGTTTTCATTGTTGTTTGCGATTCTGGCCGCTTTTCGCGTACTGAGTTGTTCCGGAGTCACAGTTGAGAAACAGTTTTTTAATGTCTTTTAAGCACAGGGGAAAAAATGAACATGTGGCCCGGTGCATTCTTTAACTGCCTTGTGGCGCTGTAATAGTATGGCTGCTTTGCAGTAAGGAGACAGTGGAAGATTGTGGGTTCGCTTCCCGGTTCCTCACTGTGTGGATAGCAAATTATCCGCGACAAACAAACTGTTTTACACGGTGCAAACCAATCCGCGCCGCTTTTTCAATGTTTTTTAAGCAGAGGGAAAAAAATGAACATTTGCAAAATCCGTAACGCTGCTTTCCAGCCACTTTTTGCCAGCTGTCTTTTCTGGTTTGGGCCGCTTTTGCAGTGTTACCTCTTGTGTATATTATATCTTGAAATCCTTCGAGTTGCTAATTAACCAACTAACACACACCCACTCAGCTTGTGTGAAAAAAATGCGCCCGTTCTTTCATCATTTTGTTGCAGCCTATCAAAGACTTGCTGATCATGTTTTGTAGACTCAATATATATTGGCTTTTCACTCAGCGCGAGGGCGCGCATTCATCTCGGATTATTACATCCTGCTAGACTAATCTGCTACACGGCTGCGTTTGAAAAACCGACTTATCCCGGATGAGTTTCACCGGCATTAATGATTAGGAATCTGGATGGAACAAAACCCTGCAGCCACAGGGGTTCACCAGGACCGAGTTTGGCAAACACTGCTGAACAAAGACGAAACCGACTCAGGTGAGGAGTGGGGGCGGGCAAAGTATTTGCAGCTATTGATTATTCAGTGTTGTTTGCCTGGGTGTCTGATCTGCTCAACAGGATTATAAATAAAAGGAAAACAATGTGAAGGCAATGTCACAGGTGATCCTGTGGTATAGCGGGTCCACAGCTCCCCTTCAAAAGCCCATTTTTAAATAAATAATCATCGCACTCACAGTGTAGCGAGGGGCGTGGAAATGTGGCTGAAACGGTTTCAGGGTAGACTCGTGCTTCGGGCATTTCTCCCCTGTGCAGTGTGTGAGCGAGCGAGCGAGTGAGGAGAGAGAGAGAGAGAAAGCCGGTACGTTAAGAGTGAGTGAGAGCAGGCTCGAAGGCAATGTGTTCCTGTGGTATAGCGGGTCCATAGCTCACCTTCAAAAGGCCATTTTTAATCAGGCGACTGACAGTAGTGGAGTCAGGCACAGAGAAGGTCAGCTGCAGAAAGAGCGTCTCGACTGTTGCAGGGCCTGAAGCAGGTGAGACGCTAATGAAAAAGAGGCACAGGGCTTATTGGTTTTTAAAGACTGCTTCCTTCATTGTGTTTTAACTTCAGTTTTAAAGGATTGCGCGGCTCTCTCTAGCGCTGCCTGTGTGTGCCTCTGACTCTCTGTGGCGCTGCCTCTGTGTGTGTGCGCGCGGCTCTCTCTCGCGCTGCCTCTGTGTGTGTGCGTGGCTCTCTCTCGCGCGCTGCCTGTGTGTGCGCTTGTCTCTCTCTCTCTCTCTCTGTCGCTGCCTGTGTGTGCGCGTGGCTCTCTCTCTCGCGCTGCCTGTGTGTGCCTCTGTCTCTCTCTGGCGCTGCCTCTGTGTGAACCAAGATTCCACTGAGGTTGACTAATGAAAAGTCAACGTGGCTCAGAGCTGCAAGTGGACTGTGGCACAGACAAACAGAAATGACGGCATGTTTTTCGAGGTGTCTCGTCCGAGTTGGTGGGCGTGACTGTAATTTTTTCGTCGTATCCAATGGTCTAAGAGTTGGTGGGCGTGGTTTCTTCCTGCGTGCGCCATTGGCGTCTTACTTGTCGGCGGTTTAGTGAATCCACGCCCCTTCCGCCGTGCTTTCCATGGTCGGCTACTTGTCTCCTGGCTTAGTGAATTATATATATAGATGGTGGTGTTAGTGGTGTCTACTGTGGCACAATATCAAAAATATTCAAATATTTCTAAGTGCTTTTACTTGGTGTCTTGGATGTTTGTCTGCAGGGTTTGAGCAGCGACAGTGCCCTCTCATGTCACAACAGTCATGTGGTCATACCACCACTACGCAACCTCTGAAAACACTAAAGTATGTCTTTACCAGATAAAACTTTCACTACTGAAGCTCTCACATTCTCCAAATGCAGCACACCAACTGCAACTAGAACAAACCCAAATGGATTAGTCAAAGATCTACTACAGGTATGACAGAAAATAATTAAAGCACAACAATGCATCAAACCTGTAAGGAGGACAAGGCCACAGCACCACAAAGGCAAATTAGAGGGTATATAGGAAACAGGAAACGCTCTTCTTTATGTGGTTGAGTGAAAAAAATCAACATCCAAATATACATGGGTGAGAGAGTCAGCCAGTAAGGTCGTCCAAGGTTCTGAACTGCAGTACAAACAACAAAAGAAGGGAGGGAAGGAAAAGGTCATTTTGTTACTGTTGTGCACATAAAAATAGGCTATCTGAATGATCTGTACAAACCACTCTCCAGAAAGGTAATCTTGCAATTTTCAACAGGAGAATCCCGATTTCCTTTTTAAAAAGCACAGATTTATTTTCAGCTTGTTTGTTTTTTAATAGAAAGGGGTTTGTCTAATATGGAGGATTAAAGGACAAAAAGCAACAAAAGTAATTATTAAAAAAATGGGTGACAAAGTGGGTGAATGCAAATTAACATTTATCTGGAGAAAAAAGTAAATGGATGAAAACATTTTTCTGTCATATCAAAAAGAGACAATTTCAAAGAAAGAAAGAAAGACATATTATGTAAACTGTTGGTAGGATGTATATGTACTTACCATTGAACCTTTTGAGCAGAGCCTCCATTAGAGCAGTTAGTGGTAAGGAAAACACAGCCAGCACAAACACCACATTAAAATTCAAGAAACCATTAACCAAGTAGAAATACCAGGGCTCAGTACCTGAAATCATTAAAAAACAAATTTTACTTACACTTGAAAATACATCTACAACAACTACTGCTACTTTTAAGAAACTACTTCCAAAACATCTTTTTCTAAGTTATGCCTTAATTTACTTTAAGGTTTCTTTACACTTTTTCTTTTTCAGATATAAATATTTTTTATTTCAAAGACTTATGGTTAGATTTCAGGCTTTCTATGGACATTTATAATAATTGCAACCTGAGATTTCATATTACTGTGTTGCAGAAAACAATGCAGTGAATGTATATAACAGCTGTGGCTCTGAAATTATCTGATGCTGGGAGCAAAAAAGAAACCGGTGAAGTGAAATGAGACCTGAGGGAATGCCACATTATTCACATGAAAACCTGCTCATATGCATAATGCTTACTACAAAGTCTGAGTAAGGTAAAGCGGAGTAACCACCTGACAAAGATTTTAGAACACCATATGAGCTTGAAGGTGAGCTACTACCAAGTTTTAAAATTATACAACATTTAGAAATCACACAAATCATGGAGTAATTTAACCATAGAAAACTGTATTTGTTGAAATGCAAAGTGAAAATAAAATGTGTCAGATTTACTCTATGATTGTACCTGCACAGTATAGCTGTTTATAAAAACTGTATTATTGCACCAACTGTATTTTACATGTAAAAAAAAATCAGAGGAAGTTGGTGCATGTTTTTTGTATTATTATGAAAACCGATAAAGATAGTGCTTTCATTTAAATTTTTAGCACTCTTAAACCCAAAATACAGGTGTACCTTTTCTTCAAAGCTTTCCAAATTCTGCATAGCATATGTTTATTATTAGAAAATATATGTACATTTTAATGTACCATGAAAGAAGACATGCCATCTGCCCAGCTGGAGGACCTTTAATGTTTTTTTTTTTATTTTGTTTCTTTTTCTACAGGCTAAGGAAATGACCATAGAGGACTTTATCATGTTACTGCAAATAAATGCTAAATTAGAACAAATGCTATTTTATACAGTGGTGTTTACATTGTCATAAAACTGGACAGACCAACAATTAACAACTATCAGTGCAAAAAATCAAATGCACAGAAAGGTGGTACTTCACATATATTATGCACAAACCAAAGCATAAAGTCTTTGTAGGAAGAGAGATTTAATCAAATTATTCAGTCTGAAGTGAACCCTAACTATAACAAACATCTGTGTACCATAATGAAGATATTTAACTCATTGACACCAGTCTGGGACTTTAACTCTTGCTTATATTAATTCACTATCAAATATCAGTAGTTTTCATCTTAATACTATAATAACATAGTAATTTCCTAGTTGGTATGCAGCAAATCTAAAAGCAAATGTATGCATTCAAATTGAAGCAAAATTAAATAAATAAGATTGTTATTTGTACAGTATACAAAAGCAAAAATGACTGTGTGATCACACTGCTTCTGTTGGTAAGGATCTTTATTGGTCATCTGTTAAGTTTACAACATATTCAAAAATTCTCCATGTAATTTATAGAGCTTTTAATAGTTTAGTGTCCCTTTAATTTAATGAGCATATTACGTTTTATACAACAGCATGTAATCCACAATCACAAGACACAGACTACTGTAAAATTGTAAGGATAAAATAAATTACTGCTTGCAGTACAGATTTATTCACAGGGGCTATAACCTTTAAAGTGATCTCCTACAACATATAAGGATATAAAGTATGGTATATTATTTTCAGCATTAAAACTGAGGACCAGTTATTTTAGCATAAGACTACACCTGTATGCTAGTATCTACACTTTAAAGTGAGTATTTATTTCAAAACATTGGGCCATTATGTTTATCCTCATTAGGTTTTAATGTGGATTGTCTGGTAAGAAAATAAGCTAAATAATAATTGTCAGGGCAAAAACCATAATTGCTAGCTAGTGTGTAAAAATACATCTTTTAGATGGCCTAGGATGAATCTTCAGTGATGTTCCTGGGGCCATGGGGTGTTTTGGGTCTTTCAATATTAGACACACTCACCCAGGTGATCCAGCTGGGGTTAATTGAGACCCAGCTTGCAACCCATTAGCAGCCATTCATGGATCAGCCCTCTTAATCCAAAGCCACCTGGGGGCTTTCTCTGCACCTTCAGTTACAGATTTAATGGCCCTCTTCCTTGCCTTTCCTGTAAGGCCCAGTTGATTGAGGAATTTGCAGAGTGAACATCCTTGCAAATCCTCTACAGCCAACCTCTCACAAAGCATCTTCCAACCACTGTCCTGGCACATCGCCATCAGTTGCTGGTACTCCGCGTGTTTCTTCTCATTTGCTTCTTCCATATACTCTTCCCAGACCACTACGAGTTCCAGCATGATCAGATGTTTTGTCACCTCAAAGATGATGATTATGTCTGGCCAGAGTGATGTCATGAAAATATGTTGTGGAAGCTTCAGCTATTTATCCAGGTCAACATGCACTGCCAGTCAGGGGCCATAGAAAGGCAGCCCAGCCTCGTTTTTGGCTGTGGCAAGGGTTTCTCTCCAGCTTTCACAAAGGAGATCTTCTTTATAGTATGATGGTATTTGCTGGACCGGATAGCAGTGGCTATACTTTCGGCAATTGCCCTGAGCATGTGGTGGTGCCGCTAGCGGTAGTGGCCTTTGGGCATCTGCTGAGGAGGTGTTCTAAGGATCCTCTTCCAGAGCACAGAGGACAGAACGGTGTCTCACTTATGCCCCAGACGTGTAGGTTTGCTGGATTGGGTAGGGCATCGCAGACAGCTTGCACAAGGAACTGGACACTATGAAAGTCTTCCCAGATGATGTTAGACCAAGTAATTCTGCGCTGTAGTACACTCTCCCTGCTGTCTGAACTCCAGTGTCCTGCTCATCCGCTCTTTCTCCACAACTGCTCGAATCTCTTCCTGGATAAGATGGTGTCTCTCCTTGCTCTGGGCTTTATCAACTTTAGTCTTTGGGAAGTATCCAATACCTGCTTTGCCAACTGCTATTCTGCCCACAAGCGCTTTTTACCTTAGGCGTGATTCTGCCACCTCCACTGCTTTCTCTGCCCTCCATTTTTGCCCTGTCCTTGCTTGATGCCTTCTGGTCACTGGAGTCCCTGTACTGTAGGGCTTCTCTTATACTTTGAAGAATTAATATATATATATTTGCTCAGCCATCCTGTTATACAGTATATCACTAATATGAGTAATTTCACCACATCAGTTGCAAGGTGGTAGTTGGATGGGGTATGAATCATGCTAGCAGCAAAACAATGTTGGTAAGCGGCATGGATGAAGTGTGTGTTCAAAACTGTAAAAATAGTGCTTGCAGGACTGAAGGCCTGTTGAGTTTCAGTTTAGGAACAAATGAAAAATACCTGAGACTATGTTTCAATTGGAAACTTATTCCACAGAAGATGTAACAAGCATCTGAAATCAGATGGCTGTGGATGGGTATAATTGCATTTTGGTTCTTCTTCACTTCACAACAGCAGACGTGCAATAAGCATTGATATTGAAGGACAAGTGCAAAAAGAAATGGAATTCTGCTTTCTGAATGCAAATATTATATATACACATATTTATTCATTCATTCATTTTCAAACTCATTTAATTCAGTGCAAGGTGGTGACTGATTGAGCCTAGTCTGAAAACACAGGGTACAAAGCTGAACCTATATTCAGCCAATAAAATTGTTTTGATAAACGTTCTCTAGTCTTATCAGTCCCCGGGTGCCCACCCAAGATGTGAAAGTAAGCTAATTGCAAAAGAATGTCCCTATGTACTTCAGGTACAACTAACTTTTCAATAAGTTCCCAGACTAAATGATCTGATATCACTTTAAAAAGGCAGCCGTCTTTCTCAAGAAAGTGCGGGGTTTTTAAGCCCCCGGATGCACGCTCTTGGTAATAAGAGCGACTAGCAGTGCAAGCCTGTTTAAATGCATATTCTAATGAGCTATCAGCATGCTGCAAGCACACAAAACCCGTCTGCACGCTAGTGCTTGGTTCTTGTTCGGAGGCATTTGCAAATTGAGAAGTTGTAGATGGGACAGCCAGCCGCTCTGGGAAATTGAGGGGCTATCACTCTCGGTCTCGCTGGAGACATCGGGTTCAATATCTAGTCTGGGCTCAAGAACTTCCCCAACAGCTACTTCGGGTTCAATATTTAAATGGGGTTCAAGATCTTCCCCAATAGCCAGTTCGTAATCTTCCCCCCCACTAAGCTTGACACCGGGTTCACTGACTGGCATCCGACAGGCATTCGGTCATGAGTTTAGGAAAAAGGGCATTCCTCCTGCTGATAAGTAAGGGCCAGGGGCAGGAGTCCGAAATGGCAGACCAAACTTTAAAATGACGACCCTTATATGTTAAACGAAGAAGCAATGTCTGATAGTCTTTAACATCTCCATGTACACAACGTATGTTTACAGTTTCAGTGTTACACAGATACCTATCGTCAAGACAGTCCCATCAAAGGTCACTTCCTTAGTCCAATAATGCCGAGATCCCGTGGCTCCCAACTTCACCGAGACCATTAAGCCATGCTTTTTATCTGAAGAATAAGGGACATGGGAGCAACAAACCTTGGCGAGACCAATTTCCATCATTGAGCAGGGGATAAACGGCATTCCCTCGCCAAGTGGCCGGGTTGATCACACTGGAAGCATCTTCGTTCAGCTCCACTGCTAAAATACCCACGGCAACGTCCATGGCCTCCTGCTTCCCCAGATATGGGTGCCACGTTAACAGCTGGATCTCCTGGAGGTCTTCTACTCAAAGAAGCCGATTGTCAGGGTTAACAGTACGTTGAGTCTCAAATCTCCGTTGAAAGCGACAAGCATTTCCAGGGCGATCTCTCGGAGGCTGTGGAACAGCATAAGGAGCAGCAAACCCACCAGTTTTTCTCCAAGCGGTCTGAGAACCTTAAAAACGTTTGGCCATGATCATCAACGATTCAACATTATGACGAAGGAACTCATCTCGGAGAAATCCAGGGATCCCTAGTATATTCATGACAACCTTTTCCACAATGCGCTCCATCTCGCTGCCCTCAAACCAGCAGTGAACTTTATGAATCAAATCTTGAATTTGCGCACGAATGGGACCGTCCATATTCAGTTTCCAATCATGAAGTGCAAAACCTTTGGACAGAAAGCTCGTAGTTTTTCATAAAATGACTTGCTGCTTCAAGAAATCATAATCGCCGAGTTTATCATGAGGCACATTCTGTAAAGCAATTAAGGCATCCCCAGACAAAAACGGGGTGATGATGACAGCCCAGTTTCGTTTGTCCCATCCCAGAAAAGTCACCACATGTTCAAAAGGTAAAAGGAACATTTCTGGGTCATCGGAAGGACCCATATTCATCAGTACATCCTTGAAATTAGTAGGCAGAGCAAGAGGAGGAGCAGGAGCAGGATCATCATCCTCCGGGTCCCGGAAACACCCACTCGGCGTTCATCCATGCGTTTATCTGTGCAACCACTCCTGGTACCACTTGTCATGCTTGGGTCACAGATTTGCACAGAAACACAGAAGATGGTAGAGACAGGAGCTTTATTCAAATACTGCAAACAAACATGTCTCTTTTTCAAAAGTTTAAACGTGCTCCTTGACAAGACGGAGATGACAAATCAGTCTCACAATTAAAAGAATGCAAACATATCTTCCTCTTCAAAGAACTGTGCGCCAGGAGCAGGGAAGGTCTGAGAGAGAGAAAAGCAAACAAAACAATCCGAATCTGAGAGGTGCTGTTTGGACTTTTAAGTCTGCGAAGTACTGTGCAGATCACGTGATAGATCAGCCGCAACTAAGCCCAGCAGCAAGGGAGCAATGTGAAGGTAGTCTTTCAGCGTCTTTTTTTTAACCTGTAGGGGTGCGATCAGCCCTCCAGCTCACAACATGAAAATCACCAAGAGCAATAATAAAAAGGAAAATGCATGAACCTCTCCCCCCAGCTGTATGTATAAAAATCAAATACTCAAGCCCCACATTAGAAATCTGAAAGCAGAAACTACAACCACAACCTCAACAGGCCCTGTAGGGATAGAAAATAAGATATACTATATATCTCTCTATTATAAAAAAAAATCCTGGAGAGAAACACTAGGGTGTCGAGACGTGATCTTCACATTAAGATCACGGAAGACACTTAAAAGAACCCGCGAGACAAAAGAAAATGGCCATGGAGCGTATCGCGGGGACCTTAAACATGAGACATTGTGCCAAGAGATTGACCCAGGACCGTCTCGCAATGACATAGAACATGAGATTCTTGCAAGACACGCCCTATTTACAATCAATAACAAATAAGATAACGGGCAGCAAAACATTCAGTCATGTGAAGGATTTGAGCACACACAGATCCAATAGATTATAAATGAAACGTCGACGACTAAGTGAAGAAGAAAGCAGAGTGGAGAAAAGAGACTCAAAAGTGTTGGAGAGAAAAAAGAGCAAAAAAGAAAAAATACCCTACAAAGACCTAAGGCAGAAGGTGGCATGGCTCTACCTAACTTTCAGTTTTATTACTGGGCAGCAAACATACAAGCTATAACAACCTGGACACAAATAGATGAACGTACACAGGCCTGGTCCGCAATAGAAGTAAAATCCTGCAGTACTTCTTTATATTCCCTGCTTTATGCCCCAATAAATGCAAGGTATCGGCAATATACTAATAACCCAATTGTGCTTCACTCACTCAGAATATGGAACCAATGTAAAAAGCATTTTAAGATGGAGAAGCTTTTATCTGTGGCACCTCTGCAAGAGAACCACCTCTTTCAACCCTCGCAAACATATACAGTTTTTAATATCTGGAAAAAATTTGGGATTAAATTGCTCAGAGATCTTTGTATAGACAACATCTTTGCATCCTACGAACAATTACATTCCAAATTTACCTTTCCAGCTACACATTTCTTTCACTATCTTCAAATTAGGAACTTTGTTAAACAGAACCTGCCCAATTTTCCTCATCTTGCACCCTCGTCCATGCTGGAAAAAATATTGCTCAATTTCAAGGACTTAGACAACATCTCTGCAATATATAAAATTATTTTACAGTCCCTCCCTTTCAAAGATCCAAGAGGACAATGGGAAAAAGATCTCTTAATCAATATATCAGAAAGGGAGTGGAAAGTAGCAATGCAGAGAATTCACTTGAGCTCCATATGCGCAAAGCATGCAATTATTCAACTCAAAATTATATATCGAGCACATCTGTCTTGCCTAAAACTGTCCAAAATGTTTCCAGGGCAAGATCCAACCTGCCAACGCTGCAATCAAGTCCCAGCCTCACTGGGTCACCTGTTTTGGGCCTGCGCCAAATTAACATCATTTTGGACCAAAATGTTTCAGTGCCTCTCAGACAGCCTTGGTGTCATAATCCTTCCTAACCCATTAACAGCTGTGTTTGGTATTCTTCCAGATGGGTTTAAATTGGAGAAGGACAAACAAACTGTGATTGCATCCACTACACTTTTGGCATGCAGACATATTTTGCTAAACTGGAAGAATCCTAACTTTCCTCTTTTAAATCAGTGGGTAACCGATGTTTTATACTATTTGAAATTGGAAAAAATCAAATATTCAGTTAGAGGATCTGTACAGAATTTTTTAAAAACCTGGCAGAATATAATCAATAAAATTTTAGAATAAGCTCTTAAAGCACCGAGGAAGTAATTCTCTCCGCATTTCTTTCTCCTCTCCATTCATCTCTACTGGCGTATTAAACTAATCAATTTAGGTATGTTTATAAGCCTTAAGTTTTACCCCGTTGGCCATGCTCTCTCTCTCAGGGGTGGGGGTTGACTTGTTTTTCAATCCAATTTTTTGTAAAAGCTGATCGATTTGTATGAATGATTACAATAAAATTAATAAAATTCAAAAAATAAATAAATAAATAATCTAGGTGCAAATTCAGAAAATAAGGAAAGTAATTATCAGTCCGTAACAAGTGGAACTGAAACAAAGCACGTCCAATCGGGCTCAGAATTAAAAGACAGAGTAAAAGACGAAGTAGAACTTCATTAAGATGTTCACAAACGTTGGCGCTATACACATGCACAGCAGGTTAGAGATTATGAAAGCAGTGGAATTCGAAAGGCACACAAAAATAAAATGGAGCACTATACATGTGGAGAAAAGTACAGAATATGAAAGTAGGAAAATTAGAAAGTATAAAAAAATGAAAGTAAAGATCGCAGTAGCGCAAACAAACAGAAATTATTACTCCAAAAAGGGAAAATAATCAGAAATAAAAAACAGAGTAGAAAACAAAGTAAAACGTCATAAAGAGGTTAAAAACAAGGAGGCCAAACACATGCAGAGCAAGATACAGAATATGAAAGCAGAAAAAAACGACAGTGTCAAAAAAAGTAAGTAAACATCGCATTAGCTCAAAAAAAGAGAAATTACTCGGAGAAATAACGAAAAGGCAAATAGAGATCGAATATATGGACACAGGTGATATGTCAGAAGTATGTAAATATTGAAAGGCGTTGAAGTTTAAGTCAGAGAATTTCAAAAACGTGGTTTACCTCAAATGCATTTATTGGTTACTTTGCAAAAAAAATTATTAACTGCTGATGATGTAGATTGCTTTGTCTGTGCTGAAATTCCAAACAGAGAAACCTATCCTGAATTATGGTACACAGTCATTAAACACATGTCTCACTGACCTCATTTAAAAGATTCAGCATATTGGGACTCAAAAGATTCCAAATATTGTTTTTACAGAAGTTCTGAAATAAAAGAGAAACTAATGAAATAGCAACAATTCAAAGAAAAAAAAATCTTAAGAGTGTGTATCCGGAAAACCAAACACAGGGGTTGGCGAGCGAAGCGAGCAGGGGGAGAAGCCCCCTAGCTGTATATATATATACACATAGTCATCACAGTCTAACACCAAGTCAACTAAGCTTTAAGGATATCAGTCTGTCCAGCTAAGAAGCATATGCAATTGTGAATCAGCTTCACCTGCTTTGGTGCAAATGAAAGTGACAACAGGTGCACTGGAGAGGCAACAGCAACACAACCCCCAAAACTGGAATGGTTTTGCACATGGTGGCCACAGACAATTGCTCTCTCCTTATCCTTCCTGACTGATTCTTCATTCATGTTTTGCTAGTGTCCTTGTCACTGCTGGTAGCATGAGGTGGTACCTGCAGCTGATTAAGGTTCCATGAGTAGTCCAGCTCCTCCAGGATGGCACATTCATATGTGCCATTACAAGGTTTGCTGCATCTCCCAGCAACCTCTCAAGAGCAAAGAATAAATGCCATGAGACAGGCCGCTACAATATGATTGCTGGCCAGGGATATAGAAGGGCATCAATCAAGCAGCAGGACTGGTACCTGCTCATTTATGCAAGAAGGAACAGGAGGATCACTGCCAGAGCCCTACAAAATGACCTCCAGCTGGCTACTGGTGTGCATGTTTCTGACCAAACTGCCTAATTTCCTGTAATGGGACCTGTGCAGCTTGATTGGCATTCGTCAGAAAATAACACAATTGGCAGCTCCTCTACTGGTGACCTGTTCACACTGAGCACATGTGACTGACGTGAAAGAGTCTGGGGAACACCATGGTGAATGTTATGCAGCATGCAACATCATCCAGCATTTCCAATTTGGAAGTGGATAAGTGATGGTCTGGGAGGCATATCCTTGGAGGGTCACACAGACTTCCACATGCTAGGCAATGGTACCCTGCCTGCTGCTAGGTACTGGGATGAAATCCTCAAGAGCCACTGTCAGACATTCTGCTGGTGGAGTGGGCTCTGGGTTCCTCCTGGTGCAGGACAATGGCCTGGCCATATGTGGCAAAAATGTGTAGGCAGTTCCTAGATGATAAAGGCATTGATGCCATTGACTGGCCCGTGCATTTCCCAGACTGAATCCAATCAAATACCTCTGGATGTTATGTATTGGTACATCTGATGCCACCAAGTAGCGCCAGAGACTGTTCAGGAGCTCACTGATGCCCAGATCCAGGTCTGGGAGGAGATCCCCCAGGGCAATATCTACCGTCTCATCAGGAGCATGCCCAGATGCTATTGGGAGTACATACAGCCATGTGGGGGCCAAACACACTATTGAGTCACATTATGAGCTGCCATGACGCAATTCAAGCAGGTTGGATCAGTCTGTAATTTCAATTTTTGACTTTGATTTTCGTGTGATGTTGAATCCAGCCCTCAATGGTTTGGTGATTTTGGTTTCCATTGACTGTTCTTACATAATTTTATTCTCAATGAATTGCACAGTATTACTTAGTAAAGATTTTCTACTTGAATATTTCATTCATCGAGATTCAATATGCGATTTAATTGTAAATAAAAGAAAACAAGTCAGAAAATGTATGCATGACATAACATTTAGGTGAGCTTGGCACACTTACTGATTTAAAAGTTGGAGCATTTTGCATTTTAGTCACTTCAAAGATTTAGTTATTACGTGTTTGTTCATTAAGTATTTTTACAATAGTGAGGCAAAAAAAGCAACAGTGATGATACAATGCAGTTACACATGTTAGCAGATTACATTAAATGTAAAATTTCTCCTGATGATGGGCTAAGGGAGGGTGGTACATTATTTTTATTTAGAAGAGTATTTATTTAGATATTTACATATAATTTATTTGTTCCCCAAGGGTAAAACAAATAAGTTACAAAGAGTGATCCATGATAAGGATCATTGACTGCAGGTGCATCTGCGCCAATGCTCAGACAAAAGTTCCAGAATTCATAAAACGTATTTATAATTTTTGGATAAGAGTCTACATTAAACAAGGTACATGAACAGATGAAACAAAAAAGTAACTTAATTTCATCTATTTTCAATAATAAAAAAAATGATCTTCCTGAATCATCTCCACTGGACTCCAAACTTTTAGTCTGGGGTTAACCATAATCAATATATCATATTTTAAAAATCGATCCTAAGGAATTTACCACTGCACTTCACATTTTTTTGCTGTTAAAAGTGTTTCTTGAATGAGGACCATATTCACTTTATTGTGGGAAAGAAAATCAAGGCAAACAGTTTGACATGCAAGTGTGTTGTGGTTCAAAAAGTTTAAATCACCTATACTATATTCCAATACAAGTATAGATCAAAAGAAAACAAGCAGAAAAAGAAGCAAATATGAAATAGAATCTTGGGAGCTGTGATGCCCTGTGCATTGGAACTCCGGCACAGACAATGCCCTGGGTATCGTGTAGTTAAGGACCAAGTTAATAAGTGAGAATATTCCAGATGAGGTGAAATTGTCCACAACTACTCATTTAATTCAAATATGATGAGCCAAGCTATGCAGCAAATTCAGCTGAGCAGGGAAGAGTAGGAATGTTTGCCGTATCACAGCTTATGACTTCTGTATTTGTGTACTAAAGCATGCTAAAATCAGGAAACATCAGAATCTTTGCTCCCTTGTGGGTTACTTTGGGCTCCTTACTAGAGGCCTCTAGCACTTTGAATATCTGTGTAGCACAGTAACAAGAGGATAAATATGCAAGACTTAGAGGAACGTCAGGAATAAAATCAATGTGCTTGAATAACATTCAACATACAATAATCCAGGTGAGGAAATCATTATTTTTGTTTAAGTTTGAGTGATAAATCCAACTGCTTGCTAGCTTCATAATTTTCCAGTAAATCTATAATTCTAAGATTGCATCTTCTAGGCATATCTCCCATATAACTCAGGTTTAACTTGAAGGCTACAAACTCTTTTTTTTGGAGACACTGTGAACCTAATTTACTGTATTTATCTGCTCAGACATTATCACATTTTTCTGTTATAAGCTTGGTAATCAGAGTTTACACTGATTCAGCACCAATGTTTTCAGCAACGTAAATTTCATCCATATCAATCTCATTGAAAGAGAGAGATGCTCCCCTGTAAGGACTGGAGTAATGTCTTTGGCAAGCTGAAAGCTTTGGAATGTGAATAATGATACATGGAGGCATATATTAGTACATTTACCCAATGAAGAAGAACAACTGCTTAATGTTTTTAAGATTTTTAAAAGTGTTAATCTGCTGTTCAACAATAGTTCACCCATGGTTTAAAGCTAAAGATGGAGTGTACAGAAATCTTTTAGCCTTTTCTCACTTCAGACTGTACAACTGAACACAAATATTCTGTCTTTCTTTTTCCTTTTCTAAATATAAAATCAACCACTACTTTAACAAGATTACCATTTAGTTAATTATTTTATGGTAAAAGTGCAGTATATTCGATGCTTACCTTTAATTACTTCTTGATACAGAAGTAAATTGGGGACGCCATGTCTCTTTCAACTGAAAGGACTGTTAAAGATATTGCCCAATTTTCAGTTGTGATGCCACCAATATTCTAGTTTTCTTTTTCTACAACTACATTATTTGGCTTGCACATACATTTTCATTAAACATGCAACAGCCGTAAACAGTTAAGTCCAAAGACAGTCAATACAGTCAAGCATTTGTTATGATGTATTTTGGTATCAATGTATTCTCCTACACATGGAATGTGTGTGTTCGCTTTGCTGTTTTGTGAATAATTATTCATTTTATTATGTTTTATGATAATTTCACGTTTATGGGTGTTGTTCTCTGTTGACCACGGCTATTTTTTTTGTTAGAAAAAACCTCTGTTTGTTAGCTATGTGACCAAATGTCAACTTGTAAAATACCTCATCAAATCATTATTTTTAAAATGGTGGCTCACATTTCTAAGCATCCTGTCATTGGATCACTTTACCAAATCACAACAATATTCTGTACTTTTCTCATTACAAATTAGTTTTACGATTTTACATTTACTTATTTGGCTGATGCCTTTATCCAAGGTGACATACAACAGTTATTATACAATTGGTTACATTTCTTTTTTGCTTTTCCAGTTGTAGCACAGGCAGTTCAAGCGACTTGCTTATGGGCACACAGTGTCCATAGCAGGATTTGAACCCACAACCTCATGGTTTGAAGTCCAAAGCCTTAACCACTACACCATACTGCCTATTTTTGCTTTGAGCATTTGTGTATTGGTCCTAATCATATGGCTTAGACTTTTTACTTGGACCCTGACTAAAATCCACTTTCGATATCTTCAACTCCCAGTCATTTTTGCCCTTTAAATCTATCAGGACGCTCTTTCTTTGTCTTTCTCTCTCTCACTATTTCACAACTTGCTTACCTAAAGTCTTCACTCCTTAATCTTAAACATTATAATTATTTATCTCACATTTATTCATGGTTATGGAAATTTCTTATGTTCCCTGTCTGGATAGAAGGAACAATTGGTCAAATTTTAAACTCTAGTGGAGACTTTAGTGGTTTTGCCTTTGGAGAACTTAAAAAGTGTACTAAAATTAAAAAGAAATGAAATAATTCAAACAACCTAACAATTTCTTAAAATAAGAGGTCAAAGTCATCCAGGGTGCCCTTCAAGATATAAAAATTGCACATTTGTTTCCAAATTCCATTATATGAAATACATGTGAAGCAAATGCACAAGAAGTTACTGCATTAGTTGATTCCTTCAAATAAAACTCCCAAATGATCACTTTCCACTTTAATGAATACCTTTGTGCAATAGTTGGGTTAGGGAGGGGGGAGGTTGCTGGAAAATTCAATTTACGCAAATGCAATATAATTGAAGCAGATGTGGCATGTTATTAGCTACATTAAATTACAGTAATTTGGAAGTCACATTCACCCCAGCAGAGCTGAAAGGATTAATTCTTGAACTGGTAAACACATCTATGTCTGCTCAAGAAAGGAAAGAAAAAAAAGAAAAGACTGACAGTTCATTAGAAATGGAACAAAGCACACAGTACTTTCTTGGGAGAATTCACTTTTTTGTTTTGTATAAGGTTTTGAAATGTGGCTGAGTTATATTTTGTATAAGACTATGGTGTCATTATTCAATCATATATGTTTTCAACACCTGCTTTTGTGTGTTCAAGGCTGTGGGTAAACTACTCAGTTTTTTCACAGCAAAGTCGCAGATTTTGGGCAGTTAATACATATATTTACCACTGTGTTACATGGCTTCACCTGAGAAATTTCCTAAGACAATGGTTGTAGTGCAAAGGCTTAACTGGATTGTTCACAAGTACTGTACCATGTAAGTAACTGATTATGTTTCTGTGCACAATATTTTTTGTCACCCAGGGCCCAGTATTACTTCACTGTAGCTCCTTACATTTGAACATACCATAACCTTTCCTAAGCCTACTCTAAGCAGAGTCGCAGGATAGGCTGGAGCTTAACCCAGCAATCATTGGGCGCAAGGCAGGAACAATCTCTGGACAGGGCGGCAGCCCACTACGGGGTCAACACACACACACAAACACGGAAGCATGCACACACCACGGGCCAGTTTAGGGTCAGCGACCTACCTAACATGCATATCTTTGGACTGTGGGAAGAAACCAGAGAACCTGGGTGAAACCCATGCAGACATGGCAACAACATACAAACTCCATGCAGGGAGGACCTGGGATGCAGGTCTTATGACAAATCAGCAATGCTATCATAAGACCACAGTGCCACCTGCCCTTGCACAGACTACATACAATTCCACATGAGTAGAACATTTCTGCCATAGAACAATTCTTGCTTTTTCTAGTGACATGGTTTTTGTTGATGGTTATTGCAAAACATAATTTTAGAAGAAACTGCATTCTATGGAATCTAAATAGGTAATCAATAGAAATAATGGAAATGTTGGGTATAAATATAATTTCACCCTGTAGCAAATCCTGTAAAGGGGTTATAGTCAAACTTAACTGAAGTTAACGCTTTGATCTTTATTCTTGTACTGTTACAAGGTTTTGGGGGATCTATATCAAAAGCAATACAACACTGAAATGTTGTTTCCTTTAACTTAGTACATGCAGAATTGATGTTTACTAGCTGTACATTTCAGTGGCCAATGAAATGAGTTGAATGTTATAAGCATTGCACAAAAAGAAAGTTCATGGGTTTATTTTCACCCGGTGTACTAAGTCCACCTTCTCTATGTTCTGTCTGTGGGGACACCTTCAGTGAGCTGTGCAAGCATTTAAACTGAGGCGTCCCGCTGCACCCAGCTTGGGTTGTACATATGGCTTGAAATGGGCTGGTGCACTGTATCTGCACTTGCCTGTTAGTGCTTTAGCAAACTAGAGTGTAGCAGGAGATCGTGGTCTGACCTGGAAGGGGACACCCCAGTTCTCCAGAATATTGCATGCATTTCACCACCAAGCCATCCCAACCCTCTGTTATTTGAAGATGATGTATATAAGAGCACTTGACAATCCAAATCAGTTTGAATTTGAATTTACTTTATAATAATAATAATACCTCATCATGAGGAGTGAGAAGAAGCCAACATGATAGGGAATACTGTGTGTACCCAAGGAGGTTGCTTGCTAACCATGTCTTTGAGTTTCACCTAATTTTTCTTCGTCCACCTCTCATCTCATTTTCTATGTAGCATGCCACTTCGTCTCTTTTTCCTGTGATGGGCAGCTACCCTTTTTCACTTGCTACCAGTCCAGTTTCTCTGCTTAATTATAATAATTCTTTGCATTTATATAGCGCTTTTCTCACTACTCAAAGCACACAGCAATTGCAGGTTAAGGGCCTTGCTCAAGGGCCCAACAGAGCAGAATCCCTATTGGCATTTACGGGATTCGAACCGGCAACCTTCCAATTGCCAGTGCAGATCCCTAGCCTCAGAGCCGCCACTCCACTACTGCTTGATTGCAGTGTCAACTTGTACAGTTGCGTTGTTCTGCATGTAGCATTCATTTGCATGAACTGCATACCCCATCACAGCTTAAGCAGAAAAGGACACACTTTCTAAGAGTAGTCCACTTATTATGCTTTATTACTGACAAGTATTGGCAAAAATCTCATCTCCCTGCCTCCCTTGACCCTCTTCAGTTTGCATACCGCTCAAACAGGTCAACTGAGGATGCCATATGCTCTGCCCTTCACCTCTCCCTGACACATCTGGATAAAAAAGACACATATGTCAGGATGCTATTCATAGACTTTAGCTTCGCCTTCAACACAATCATCCCTCAAAAGCTGGTTGTAAAACTGAGCAGGTTGGGCCTGAACACCACCCTCTGCAATTGGATCCTGGACTTCTTGACAGACAGAAGAGAGGCCCCAGTCAGTTTGGATAGGCTGCAACACTTCCAGCATCATCACACTGAGCACTGGAGCACCGCAGGGCTGCGTGCTTAGTCCACTGCTGTTCGCCCTGCTGACTCACGACTGCACAGCCATGCACAACACCAACCACATCATCAAGATGGCGGATGATACGACGGTGCTGGGACTGATAAGCAGGGATGATGAAAGAACATACAGAGATGAGGTGGAACAGCTGTCCGCATGGTGTAAAGACAACAATCTATCTCTCAATGTCCACAAGACAAAAGAGATAATCGTGGAATTCAGAAAAATAACGTCCTGCCCACATCCCACTCAGCATCAACGGTTTAGATGTGGAGACTGTTAGGAGTACCAAGTTCCTCGGTGTGCACATAACTGAGGAACTTACGTGGACACATAACACCTCATCACTAATCAAGAAAGCCCAGCAGAGACTACACTTCCTGAGGCGAGCACGTCTTCCCCCTTCCATCCTCACCATATTCTACAGAGGCACCACTGAGAGTTGTATCACTGTCTGGTATGGCAACTGCAACATATCCGACCACAAGCGCCTGCAAAGGCTAGTGAAGACAGCAGAGAACATTATTGGGGTGCCTCTCCCTTCACTACAGGACATATTTTACAAACACAGTGTCCGCAATGCCTGCAGCATTGTGCATGACCCCTTACACCCCTCTCATGGACTTTTCACACTTCTGCCAAGCAAGAGAAGATACTGCAGCATCAAAGCCAGATCTGCCAGGCTGCAGGAGAGTTTTTACCCCCAAGCTGTTAGACTCCTTAACACCAGGCTGCCCCCTGGGACCTTCCACACGGCCTCAACCACCTCTAAAAACAGAACTTTTATACATGTGAGCCACTGTCCTGTGAAGACGAGTGTGCAGGTAGAAAAGAACTGAAAATCTCATACTGACCTTTAAGTATTTTGACACTTTTGTTATCCTTCTGCTGTGAAACATTCTGACCTGTCATTGTTTACACATGTCTTAAACAACTATTATCATACACTGATAATTTCTGTATTATCTATATCTATTATTTATTTATTCTATTACATATCTTACACATCAATATTGCTGCTACTTCTTTGTCTTGTCTTTGCACAATGTCTTGTCTTGTTTGTGTTTTAATTTTAAATTTTAATTCTATTTTTAATTTATTATTTGAATGTCATGTTGTTACACTGTGGACCCTGAGCTTCGCAATTTTGTCTATCTGTATACTTGTATATGGCTGAGATGACAGTAAAGTTCACTTTGACTTTGAAAAAAAAAAAAAGTGTCAGCGAATGTTCTTTTTTTTTTTTTATTACAATGTCACTAAAGTTTAGTCAAATTGGTCAAGGCATTTTTGAGATTTTGGGGTATTCATTTTTTCTACTGTGTGGGGGTTTAACCCCTAAATATTGATATATTGAAATGTCCTTTTGATTGGATACTTACTGACATAGATGTATCATCCTGCCAAACTTCAGCTTTTTAACTATAAGGGAAATAATGTTTTTGTTGATGGATAAATGAGTGAACTTTGCATTTTTATATACACAGTAAAACCTCGATTGTCCATCACTCGATTAACCGTCAGTCATTGTTAACGGTCAGGGCCAAACAAAATAAAAAATGCACACGGCAGTGCCTAGCTATTACTATACTACTACTGCTATGTGGTATGCTGCAAGCTCTGCACATTGGAACAACTCTCCCTTTGGCTAGCGTGTAGTGTTCTTCCCCAACATCACATGTCAGGTCACAGTTTGAAATCACAGTGTCAGTTCCGTACCTTCAGTTTTAATAGCATTTCATAGCTTTTCTCCTTTATTATAATTAATTTACTGTTACGGCTGATAAACGTGCGTGTGTGGTGTTGGAGCTGTCACAAAAAACTGAAATTATTAAATGTTTACAAAATGGCAAAAGTGCTTCAAGTATTGCTTCAATTTAAGAGTGAACGATATGAAGCGTGATGCCGCCAAAAGTGAAAAATGTGTTGAAAATGGAAACCACTGACAGTGATGTTAATATATTAATGTTAATGCTCTCTTGTACTGTAATTTTCTTTTTAAATTCTGTTATGTTTTGTTAATATATTGTGACATGCAAGCAGCTTGTGATGCGCTGTTAGGGAGCACAAAGTGTTTAATGAATGCTGCAAGTAATGGGACTGTGTGAAAGGTTTGTTTTGTAAGGGCTGGACATGTCTGTTTAGGAGATGACTGACTGGAGAAGTTAGGAGAAAAAAAGAAAGTGAGTTGGAAGTTTTAAATAGAGAGTCAGGAGCCAATAAGCAGGAGTGTTTGCAGTACAGAGAAAAAAGGAAAGTGAGCGGCAGAAGATAAACTGATTGGTAGGGAAAGCTTTCTTTTATTGTTTTGGAGGTGTGCTCCGTCACCCAGATAATGGAGTATAAGACAGGGCACCATTTGTTAAAGAACAAAAACAAGTAAAACGTAGAAAACTCCAGTATCTCCAAGATGTGTTTCCCTATTACGCTGGCCGTTACAGTATTATATGAATTCATTAATTTTGTTAATACTATATTTTGTTTTGTAAATAAATATGACTAATCACTAATCTACAGTATATCAATTTTAAAGTAGCTGTTCTGTTATCCATCTTTTCTCTTATCCGTCACACCCATCCGGGTAGGTGCGTGGAACACATTTGTCTCTCTGGCATGATAATCATCTTCCTCTTCTGTCAGAGGAGCTTCATAAACTCACTGGCCAGATCTCGGTAGGTGGTCTGGTTGCTCTGATGACTGTCATACTTGGGGAGTAGCTGTTGCTGTGGTGGATCAGCTCCTTCAGATGGTGTCCGATGTCATTCCTTTCAATTAGCGTATTATGAAGCTCAGATTAAGGCACTCTCTGCGTGCCTTTGCCTGTTGTCTCAGCATATGCTGACCGTGGTGAGTGATGTCTCAGTGAGGGAGACATTTTATTTGCAGCTTCACTAGGAGGTTAGTGGGTGCCTTTGAGGTGACACTCCTATGGTCATGGAAGACCTCAGTGCGACCACTAGCACTGACGGGGCTAGCCATGAGGATTGTGTCAGTCCCCATGGGTCTGGCAGCCGTGGTGAAAGTGGCTCCATGTTCCTTGACTTTGCAAAAGTTCAGGGGCTTCGGATCGCTGGATCTTGGTTTCAGTGCCTGGAGCTGCATTGTTGGACTTGGTACTTCAATACTGGCAGTGCAGTGAAGAAGATCGATTACATCCTTGTTGGCAGACACTGGAGGCTCTTACAAAACTTCAGGGTTTACAAAAGTGCCCCATTTGTGAATTCTGACCACAAACTTCTTGTTGCTAGACTGAGGATCCAGTTTAGGTCCAGTAGGCTACCACCTACTAGGAACATGACGCTGGACCCGGGCACACTCCAAGATCAGACTGTTTCTAATGAGTTTGAGCTAATTTTGTGTGAGGAACTTACAGACTTGAGTACGACTGCTGATACTAATGTAATGTGGGAGACCTTCCGTGACAAAATCATGAAGGTTGCTGAGGGTTGTGTTGGTGTTACCAGTGTTCACAGAAGGATTTGTTACATCTCATAGGGCACCCTGGATATCATCGAGAGGAATCACAGCGTGCGGCTTGGCTTAATGGTACCTCCGGTCTGTACTGGAACCTGAGAAGGATGGTTGCAAGGGCTCTGAGGGCAGATAAGGAAGCATTTGTTACAGGAATCTTAGGGCAAGTGACACACCATCCATGGTCTAGAGACCCACATCCTGCTTACAGAGGAATCAAAGCATCCTGCTCTGGAGAGTCGCACTAAGGGTGGCTGATGAAATGGTTGTTACAAATGACACTGCAGTTGTGACCCTGTGGACTGGCTGCTTTGAGCAGCTGTTTAAAGCTGATGTTCTGGCGAGGACATTGGATATCTCTGGGTCCACGGTTCCTGAAGCTGATCTTCCAATTAGCTATGAACCACCCAATTTCACTGAGATTGCACAGGTGGTGAACCAGATGAGGGTAGGGAAGGCTGCAGGGATCTGTGGTACCCAGGGTGAACTTCTCCAGGCTGGTGGTAAGGCTGTCTTCCTGGCATTGCCAGCAATCTTTGCTTCAATCTGGGAGATGGGAATCATCCCAACTGACTGGCAAATGGGAATTGTCATCTCCATCTGGAAAGGGAAGGGTGATGGGCTGGATTGCGGGGGTAGATCAGTACAGGGTAAGTTCCTTGCTAGGGTAATCCTCAATAGGATCCGTGATCACTTGCTCAACTACCAGCAACTGGAGCAGTCTGGTTTAATGGCTAATAAGTCTACCATCATCCACATCCTGGCACTGAGGGTTCTCATGGTTAGCAAATGGGAATATCGGCAGCGTTTCTTTGCAGCCTTTGTCAATTTTTGTAAAGCGTTCCACTCAGTTGATTGAGCTGCCCTGTGGGACTTATCATGGCTGGCCTTTAACATTGGTACTGTGAGTGCTGCGCAGAGTAAAGGCAGAACCTCTGCATTTTCCCCAGTTGATTCTGGGGTTCGTCAGGGGTATGTTCTTGTTCCTACTCTGTTCAATGCTTGCATGGACTGGGTGCTGGGTCCAGCAGCTGTGGGGCATCTGTTGGTGAAAAAAGATTCACTGATCTTAACTTTGCAGACAATGCTGTAATGTGCGCAGAGTAAATGGAGGCTCTGATTGGGGCTCTCAAGAGACTGAGCGAGGAGTCTGAGTGTCTGGGCTTGTGAGTACCCTGGGTAAAAACCAAGATCCAGGCCTTTAATGACCTCTTGGGCACAGCCATCAGCAGTTTGTCTGTCTGCGGAGAGAGTGTCGACCTTGTTGAGAGGTTTACTTACCATAGCTGCAACATTCATGTCTCTGGTGACTCTTCCTATGAAGTTAGTAGATGGATTGGGAGAACATGGGGCATCATGATGTCCCTGTAAAGGGGTGTGTGGCGCTCCCGATATCTATGGAAAAGAATGACGGTCCAAGTCTTTAGGTTCCTGGTGCTGCCTGTTTTGCTATATGGTTGTGAGACATGGACGCTATCTAGTGGCCCGAGACAAAGACTGGACTCCTTTGGTTAAAGTGTCTCTTCACAGAATCCTTGAATGCTGCTGGATCGACTTTGTGTCAAATGAGTGGATGCTCATGGAATCCCAAAAGAGACACATTACCTGCATTGTGAGGGAGCGTCAGTTACGGCACTACGGCCATGTGGCGTGATTCCCCAAAGGTGATTCAGCTCACAGGATCCTCATTATTGAGGACCCAAGTGGTTGATGTGGCAGATAGATGGTAATTTCTGGAGGGTGGGACTGGACCGTGTGGCTGTCTAGGGGGGTTGCCAACCAGGTTCCCGACCTGTTTTGTCATGTGGTGGGTGCGGCAATGTGTTGTACCAGTACATGCTCCCCAAACAGACCTGATCTGTGGAAGCATTTATGAATGCAAATTAGAAGTCCAATTAAGAAACAGTATTCGTGCACAAACAACAGAGTACAACTGTTCTCCAGAATGCAAAAAAAAAAAAAAAAAGAAAAGTTGAATCTTAATTGCAAATGAGCTTGTTTTTTTTTATGCAAGCTTTTTTCAAATTTAGTATATACTAAATATCACAATGGTGCAACTTCACACTTAATGTCAATCTTTCAAAAACGAACACCTTCCTGTCTGGAAACAAAAAAACTGGATCGGAAACTGATTGACAAGAAATTTATTGCTTATATAAAAAGTTATACTTTTCAGGTCTTATACACACAGAACCTGTAGAATGAGTATATGAATGGAGAAATAAGGGGGCTTTGTGAGAATTATTTCTTTACATCAATGTAGGCTTTGCACATTTCGAATACTTTCAAGTACTAGTACTCATTCAAATCAAATGCAAATGATTTTGTCTTATATATAGTGTGCTCTTTTGCAGCATAATCCACTCTCCTAGATTATTTCCAAATAAAGTTTTTTTTTATTGTAAGCAATGACGTTCTTTTGTCCCTTCATATCTATAATGGATAAAGATGATTCAGAAAAAAATGTATGTCTGACTTGCTTATGCAGAGTGCTTCAGAAGATTACAAATACTGTACGAAAAAATCCTACAGTATGCTGGGAAACAGCGATCTTTGGTTACAAAGGTCCTTTGCAAACATGAGGGCAAAAATGTATACGTGGTTTTCTTACTCTGTAATAAAAGAAAAAAAAAGGCCAGGCAATTTGATAATTCAGCAAGCTATCAAAGCATTTATGGCTGAAAACAAATTTAGTGTCTATGATAACACCTGCTATTGAGTGGTTTAAAATTTTCCTAAGAATAAAACATCAAGATTGTAACAAATTATGATAAACTTTGACTAAAAATGGTGATGTGATATGAAGAGATACAGAATGTAAACTCTAACCTTTTATATTTAAGGATAGGTTTTTAATGGAAACATGACATTTTTGCAAATAGTATATATACTATATATATATATATATATATATATATAGACTGCTATAGTCCATTTCTGTTAGACTATGGGTTGCAATGATTTTTTTGAGCAGTAGACGTAATGGCATGAATTACTTCACTGAAAAAAAATAAAAGCCAAATGTAAAATTGACATAAACAGACATGGAGACAGGGCATTTGTGAGGATTGAACAATCTGTCTATTGTGTTCTTGATACAGACTGCATCGGCAGGGTTAATTAAATAAAAATGCCAGTAATCAAAAAGAATGGTTTCCCACACAGTCTGCCTATCAAAGGATCCCCCTGCTGATCTGCTATTATTAGAGCTGCTCTATATGAGCCATGTGACAGAAGCACTATACATGCTGTCACAAAAGGAACTGAAGACATCCTTTAACCTGTTTTATCAAAATCATTCAAGATTTTCCAAAAAAATGATAAATATCTAGAAATAAAGAGGCAAATATCAAGACACCTCTATAGTTTAAATGTCAAGTGGCATAGCTTACTAGTTATTCTATCCAGCTTTGCCCAGGAGAGTGATACAATGTACATTACATAACTAAAATAAATAAAAAGTAGATCTGACTCTTATGACATCCTTATTGTGGCAGAAAGACATTTTTTTTATTATTTAGTATTTAGACGTTCTGAGTTTATTAAACCCTTGAAATTTTACTGTTAAATTTAAAATTTAGAGAAAAAGAATTCAATTACATTTTAGAATAAGAATTTAAATTGAGGAAGCAGGTTCTCTTCCCTCTTTTACTCCATTTATATTTACTCATTTATTAATTTATCTATTTACTTATTTTTACTAGCTTTAAGTTTTACTCTGCTGGCCTAGCTCTCAGGGGTGGGGGTTGATTTGTTTTAATCCTTTTTTTGTAAAACTTTAGTTAATTGTATGGAATACTATTTGTTTTTAATAAAATTAATAAAATCAACAAATAATTCATAAAAAAAAGAAATAATTTTGCAGCGATGTGTACACAAATATGGCATGTTTAAGTCAGTATCTTACAGGGAGTCACCTTACTTCTTTGAATTAAATGTGACAATGTATACACCTGTAAATTACCAAATGGCTTCTTGATTTTGTACACTTTTTCTATAAAAACCCAGGCAAAAGTTAAATTATTTTAAGCAGGGGTGTGAAACTCGCACTCTGGGGAAAAAATCAATCAAATCAAGTCAATTTTACTTGTACCCTCTTCTAAAAATTAATAAATAAATACATTTATATAATGCTTTTCTAGCTACTCAAAGTGCTTTATGGAGACAGCTACTTCAACTACCACCAAAATGCAGCATTCACGTTGATGATGCAATAGCAGTCATTATTGTGCCAGTATGCCCACCAGACATTAGCTGTTAGGTGGTAAAGGGATGAGGGAGTTAATTAGAGACAGGGATAATTAGGGGGTCAGAATGGATTAGGTCATGATGAGAAATTTAGCCAGAACATTGGGGATTACCCTACTATTTTTGAAAGATGCCCAATGATGTTTTATTATCACAGAGAATTTGGATCTCTCATCCAAAGGATGGTGCCAGTTTTAACAGCACAGTATCCCCATCTCTATCCCTATTGGGGCATTGGGTTTCATACATGGACCAAATGGTAAGTGCTCCTGCTGACCTTACTAAATGTAAAAAACATTGAATAACACTGAGAAAACCTTGAACAGAAAAAAAGTAACATTGCAGGAATTCACGCTATAGCCTTACGAACTGCTCGCTGTAAACACTTTTTTTATAATGAATTTTAAGCACAGGGAAAAACATGAATATTTGAAAAATCTGTAATTTAATAAACAACCAAGAAAAGTAACATTGCAATAATGCATGCTACAAACTGATCGCTGTAAACACTTTTTAAATGAGCTTTAAGCACAGGGAAAACATAAACATTAGAAAAATCCATAATTTAATAAACAACCAAGAAAAGTAACATTGCAACAATGCATGCTACGAACTGATCGCTGTAAACAGAAGTGAAGTGGAGGTTAAAATCCAATAGAAAAAAGTCTTCAATAAATACAATGAGGTTAAAACAATGCTCGAATCAGTCTCTTTAAAAACAAGCCCAGTGCATTCTTTAACTGCCTTCTCGGCCTTACGCAACCAGCCCTCTCTTTCTCTCGCTCATTCGCTCTCTCGCGCTCTCTCTCTCTCTCTCTCGCTGCACAGGGAATGCTTAGGGAGAGACTGAACACGTGCGGAAATCATCGGCGCGTACGAACCGGAAGGGAAACTGGCTTGTTCATCACCTGAGTGTGTGGTTGTGAACAGATGCAAAAGTTTGGCAAACTTTTTGGTCGTAACCCGATTTGTATGTGGTCCGAGACGTTCGTGACCCAAGGTTCCACTGTAGTTCCCAAAGACAAGTAGCACACCTTTTTAATTGATTTATACACACATTATGTCATATAGACATTTTTATATAAAGGTTCACATGTCTACATTTAGCTAACCTCAGAAGGATCTTAGTTACATACAGTAACTTCTCCAAACCCTGCAAGAAGCCCTTTGGGCGATTATTAGAAATTTAAGCAATTAACAACTTACTTTACTACTTTCAATCCATGGTTTTAAAACTTAGGCTTTTCATAGAAATTTGAATTGCGAAAGATAGTTCTGGCTGACAAGAGGATGGGTAGTATGGCCAGAGGACCGCTATCAAGATGAAAACAGATTCATAATTAAATAAACAGTGAAGAGCACTTACTAGACATACTACACGAAGGATACATTACTTTGTGTTCTGTGCTCCATTTACTTAACTTTGCTCTACTTAACTTATTTACTTAACTTTGTAACTACTTTGCTCCACACATACGTATTTTTGCAGACAGTGATATTATCCAAAATAATGAACTAATACTTATTAATTAAAGGTTAATTATCCTCCTCCAAAGAGGGCATATCCAGCATGTTTAGGAGTTCTCTGAGAGTGCTCCTCCCACATCTCAATGATGGTCCAGTCTTCCTACACTTTCTGGAAATGGCCTAGTCAGCATTCTGTCCAACATTCCTGAATTAAGTATCATTTGCTAGAAACTCTTTAAAATCATCAAAAAGTCATTTCAATGGTCACAAAATGAGTGTTATATTCTGCCAATGGGGCAGAAAGTTATATTCAAGCATATTTTTCTTATTTATTCACAATGAATTACTTTAGAGATAATAATCGAGCTACCCTGAACTATTTTGGAATATGGGGAAAATATTCATAAAGGAATAAAAATATTTGGTTATGAATTATTTTATTTTCTTTGTAAGTGATGGAGATTTGATAGGACAAGGTAATTGGGAATATTACACAACTAAACAAGCTTTGTAAAATAAAGTACAAAACAAAAGCAAGACCAAAAAAAACAAACAATATTCAAACTGTCATAATTAAAAAATAAATCATTACAGTTATGTAATTGCTGGAAAAGAAAACTTACTTTTAGGACTTCAGATGTATGACAGAACAAAATACTTTCTTACTAAAATGGTAATTTATAGAAAAAGAATGCTAAAGAAGAACATAATATTCTCTAACACAGCATTTTAATAAAGGATGCTCCGATATCTATACTAGATGTCATGGAGTGGCTGCTGCTTCATCACCTGAGGCCACAGGTACACCACACCCTCGACTCTCTGCAGTTTGCATACCAGGAGAAGGTGAGAGCGGAGGATGCCATCATCTATATGCTACACCGATCCCTCTCCCACTTGGACAGAGGCAGTGGTGCTGTAAGAATTATGTTTCTGGGACTTCTCTAGCGCCTTCAACACCATCCAACCTCTGCTCCTTAGGGACAAGCTGACAGAGATGGGAGTAGATTCATACCTGGTGGCATGGATCGTGGACTATCTTACAAACAGACCTCAGTATGTGCATCTCGGGAACTTCAGGTCTGACATTGTGGTCAGCAACACAGGAGCGCCGCAGGGGACCGTACTTTCTCCGGTCCTGTTCAGCCTATATACATCGGACTTCCAATACAACTCGGGAGTCCTGCCATGTGCAAAAGTTCGCTGACGACACTGCTATCATGGGCTGCATCAGGAGTGGGAAAGAAGAGGAAGGAGTATAGGAACCTCATCAAGGATTTTGTTAAATGGTGCGACTCAAACCACCTACACTTGAACACCAGCAAAACCAAGGAGCTGGTGGTGGATTTTAGGAGGCCTAGACCCCTCCTGGACCCCGTGATCATCAGAGGTGACTGTGTGCAGAGGGTACAGACCTATAAACACCTGGGAGTGCAGCTGGATGATAAATTGAACTAGACTGCCAATACTGATTCTCTGTGCAAGAGAGGACAGAGTCAGCTGTACTTCCTTAGAAGACTGGCATCCTTCAACATCTGCAATAAGATGCTGCAGATGTTCTATCAGACGGTTGTGGTGAGTGCCCTCATCTACGTCGTGGTGTGCTGGGGAGGCAGCATTAAGAAGAAGGACGCCTCACGCCTGGACAAACTGGTGAGGAAAGCAGGCTCTATTGTAGGCACAGAGCTGGACAGTTTGACATCCGTGGCAGAGCGACGGGCGCCCAAAAGGCTCCTATCAATTATGGAGAATCCAATGCATCCACTAAACAGTGTCATCTCCAGACAGAAGAGCAGCTTCAGCGACAGACTGCTGTCACTGTCCTGCTCCACTGACAGACTGAGCAGATCGTTCCTCCCCCACACTATGCGACTCTTCAATTCCACCCGGGGGAGTAAACGTTAACATTATTCAAAGTTATTGTCTGTTATACCTGCATTTTTATTACTCTTTAATTTAATATTGTTTTTGTATCAGTATGTTGCTGCTGGAGTATGTGAATTTCCCCTTGGGATTAATAAAGTATCTGTCTATCTATCTAACAACATCCTCTTTTTCTGGAGAACAAATAATTAATAATTAAAAGAAAAAATAGTTTTTTTTTTATTTAATTGGAAGAAAATAAAATTCCATACAATCAAGTCAAACTTAACAAAACATAATTCAGCTCCCACCCAAGAGAAAGAGCCAAAAGCGTGGGCAAAAATTTAAAAACAACAGGGAGGGACAAGAAGGGAGAATGATCTTTTTGCTGATTAAAATGCCATCCATCCTTCATCCAACCCGCTATATCCTAACAATTATTCTAAAATTGAAAAAATAAATAAAAAGGATTAATGGCCTCAAAAGTAGTCTTTATTTATAGAGAGATAAGAAAGGTGTTGTTTGAAAGAGAGGCATTATGCACTGAGAAACCATGGAACATCATAAAATACATTCAAAAAAGTATTCAACATAAGGTGACTACTATAGACCTTATAATAGTCAAGCAGGTTTTTTTAATACCCAAATCTCTGCACATTAATTGCAATGGGAAAATTTGAAAGTGCTCTTGATTATATCATGTGTGATCCTATAACAAAATGACACAATAAACAAAAATGAATATGTGTTTTCTAAATGTTCCCATATTTGTACAATCAGCTATTTAATGCATTTACAAATGCTGTATCAAACATCATGGTTACTCACTATTGCCTCAAAAAATGGGAAGTGGTATAAAAATGAAACCATTTTAATGTTTAAAGGAGCAAATGGGCAGCTGCAAATCTGTGCATTAGAGTATGTAATTTCTGTACTAATCTACAATGTAAGGGGACTTTTACTGTTAGTCTTGACTCTCCTCCATAGTCAGCCAAGATCTAAACAAGTGCCTGTTCCAAGAGACTAGGGAAAACAGCTATGTATTTAATATCTTAAAATATTGCTTAAGACGACGTGGTTAAATATTATAAGCAAAAATGCATTTATTTATGCAAGATATCTCAAGAAAACATGTGCCTAGTCTCCTGGAGCTAATGTCTCCTTTGAAAAAACATCTCCCTCTAAAAGTATTTGCAAAGCACAATATGCAACTTAATGGTCCGGATTCCTTCCTCTTGTTCTATATACTATACCGTTTTACATTTTTTTATGTTTAGAGATCATGTGAATTTTTATGTATTAAGACAAAAAAAACAAACACTTTAAACTTTCCCCCTCCTTCAACCGCCACCTTATCGTGGTGGAGGGGTTTGCGTGTCCCAATGATCCTAGGAGCTCTGTTGTCCGGGGCTTTACGCCCTTGGTAGGGCCACCCAAGGCAAACTGGTCCTAGGTGAGGGATGAGACAAACAGCGGTTAAACAAACCTTCTATGATGAATGAAAACTTTGGACGGCGTTTTCATTTGCCCGGATGCGGGTCACCGGGGCCCCCTCTGGAGCCAGGCCTGGAGGTGGGGCTCGATGGCGAGCGCCTGGTGGCCGGGCCTGCACCCATGGGGCTTGGCCGGGCACAGCCCGAAGAGGCAACGTGGGTCCCCCTTCCCATGGGCTCACCACCTTTGGAAGGGGCCAAGGAGGTCGTGTGCAGTGTGAGTTGGGTGGTGGCCGAAGGCGGGGACCTTGGCAGTCCGATCCTCGGATACAGAAGCTGGCTCTTGGGACGTGGAATGTCACCCCTCTGAAGGGGAAGGAGCCTGAGCTAGTCCGCGAGGTCGAGAGGTTCCGGCTAGATATAGTCTGATTCACCTCGACGCACAGCTTGGACTCTGGAACCAATCTCCCTGAGAGGGGCTGGACTCTCTACCACTCTGGAGTTGCTCCCGGTGAGAGGCGCCGAGCGGGTGTGCGTACACTTATTGCCCCCCGACTTGGAGCCTGTTCATTGGGGTTTATCCCGATGGACGAAAAGGTAGCCTCCCTCCACTTTCAGGTGGGGGGACGGGTCCTAACTGTTGTTTGTGCGTATGCACTGAACAGCAGTTCACAGTACCCACTCTTTTTGGAGTCCCTGGAGGGGGTGCTAGAGGGCATACCTTCTAGGGACTCCATCATACTGCTGGGAGACTTCAATGCTCACGTGGGCAACGACAGTGAGACCTGGAAGGGCGTGATTGGGAGGAATGGCCCCCCCGATCTGAACCTGAGTGGTGTTTTGCTATTGGATTTCTATGCTCGTCACGGATTGTCCATAACGAACACCATGTTCAAGCATAGGGGTGTTCATATGTGCACTTGGCACCAGGACACCCTAGGCCTCAGTTCGATGATCGACTTTGTGGTTGTGTCTTCGGACTTGCAGCCACATGTCTTGGACACTCGGCTGAAGAGAGGGGCGGAGCTGTCAACTGATCACCACCTGGTGGTGAGTTGGCTTCGATGGTGGGGGAGGATGCCGGTCAGGCCTGGTAGGCCCAAACGTGTTGTGAGGGTCTGCTGGGAACGTCTGGCAGAGCCCCCTGTCAGAAGTAGCTTCAACTCCCACCTCCGGCAGAACTTCGACCACATCCCGAGGGAGGTGGGGGACATGGGCCATGTTCCGTGCCTCTATTGTTGAGGTGGCTGTCCGGAGCTGTGGCCGTAAGGTGGTCGGTGCCTGTCGTGGCGGCAATCCCCGAACCCGTTGGTGGACACCGGCGGTGAGGGATGCCGTCAACCTGAAGAAGGAGTCCTACAGGACCCTTTTGTCCTGTGGGACTCTGGAGGCAGCTCATAAGTACCGGCAGGCCAAGCGGAATGCGGCTTTGGTGGTTGCTGAAGCAAAAACTCGGGCGTGGGAGGAGTTTGGGGAGGCCAGGGAGAACGACTTTCGGACGGCTTCGAGGAGATTCTGGTCCACCGTCCGGCGTCTCAGGAGGGGGAAGCAGTGCAGTGTCAACATTGTATATGGTGGGGATGGTGCACTGCTGACCTCGACTCGGGACGTTGTGGGTCGGTGGGGGGAGTACTTCGATGACCTCCTCAATCCCACTAACATGCCCTCCAATGAGGAAGCAGAGCCTGGGGACTCGGAGGTGGGCTCCCCCATCTCTGGGACTGAGGTCACCGAGGTGGTCAAAAAACTCCTTGGTGGCAGGGCCCCGGGGGTGGATGAGATACGCCCGGAGTTTCTCAAGGCTCTGGATGTTGTAGGGCTGTCTTGGTTGACACGTTTCTGCAACATCGCATGGACATCAGGGACAGTGCCTCTGGATTGGAAGACCGGGGTGGTGGTCCCCCTCTTTAAGAAGGGGGACCGGAGGGTGTGTTTCAACTACAGAGGGATCACACTCCTCAGCCTCCCTGGAAAAGTCTATTCGGGGGACCTGGAGAGGAGGGTCCGTAGGATAGTCGAGCCTCGGATTCAGGAGGAACAGTGTGGTTTTCGTCCTGGTCACGGAACAGTGGACCAGCTCTACACCCTTAGCAGGGTCCTGGAGGGTGCATGGGAGTTTGCCCAACTAGTCTACATGTGTTTTGTGGACTTGGAAAAGGCATTCGACTGTGTCCCTCGGGGAATCCTGTGGGGGGTACTCCGAGAGTATGGGGTACCGGACCCCCTGATAAGGGCTGTTCAGTCCCTGTACGATCGATGCCAGAGTTTGGTCCGCATTGCCGGCAGTAAGTCGAACCCGTTTCCAGTGAGAGTTGCACTCCGCCAGGGCTGCCATTTGTCACCATTTCTGTTCATAACTTTTATGGACAGAATTTCTAGGCGCAGTCAGGGCTTTGAGGGGGTCCGGTTTGGTGGACTCAGGATTGGATCACTGCTTTTTGCAGATGATGTTGTCCTGTTTGCTTCATCAGGCCGTGATCTTCAGCTCTCTCTGGATCGGTTCGCAGCTGAGTGTGAAGCGGCTGGGATGGGAATCAGCACCTCCAAATCTGAGACCATGGTCCTCAGCTGGAAAAGGGTGGAGTGCCCTCTCAGGGTTGGTAGCGAGATCCTGCCCCAAGTGGAGGAGTTCAAGTATCTCGGGATCTTGTTCACGAGTGAGGGAAGAATGGAGCGTGAGATCGACAGGCGGATCGGTGCGGCATACGCAGCAATGCGGGCTCTGCATCGATCTGCCGTGGTGATAAAAGAGGTGAGCCGCAAGGCGAAGCTCTCAATTTACCAGTCGATCTATGTTCCTACCCTCACCTATGGTCATGAGCTATGGGTAGTGACCGAAAGAACGAGAACGCGAATACAAGCGGCTGAAATGAGTTTCCTCCGTAGGGTGTCTGGGCTTTCCCTTAAAGATAGGGTGAGAAGCACGGTCATCCGGGAGGGGCTCAGAGTAGAGCTGCTGCTCCTCCGCATTGAGAGGAGTCAGATGAGGTGGCTCGGGCATCTGATCAGGATGCTTCCTGGACGCTTCCCTGGTGAGGTGTTCCGGGCACTTCTAACTGGGAGGACGCCCAGGGGAAGACCCAGGACACGCTGGAGGGACTATGTCTCTCGGCTGGCCTGGGAACGCCTTGGGATTCTCCCGAAAGAGCTAGAAGAAGTGGCCGGGAAGAGGGAAGTCTGGGCATCTCTGCTCAAGCTGCTGCCCCCGCGACCCAACGTCGGATAAGCGGAAGAGAATGGATGGATGGATGGACTTTAAACTTTTACATGTATTTTCCTGCAGAAAAAAATACAATACCAGCACAACTAAGTTGATGTGAATAAAAACAAGTTTATCCTATGAAATCATAATTCAGTTTTAATCAATTCTATGCAATAGTAGAGAAAAATTAATTAGGCAGACAAATTCTGGCACTTTGGGTGCACACGGTGCAACATGATTTATGTCACATGGTCTGGTCATTGTTGCCATTATTGTTTTATATAGTGCCCCCCATAATATTTGGGACAAAAACACATTTTTCATTTTTCCTTGATTTATCCCTCTGCTCCACAGTTCAAAATCATAAATCAAACAATTCAGACGTGATTAAAGTACACACTGCAGACTTCAGTTTATGGGTATCTGCATACATTTCAGCCACACTGTGTAGAAATGACAACACTTTTTATACACTGTCCCTCCCATTTTGGGGCACTATAATGTTTGGGACAACTGACATAAACTGGTGTATGTGGGCCCCACCCCCATTGAGAAATACTGGAATGATATGATTGACGATATGATTACTTATAATGATAACTTAGTGGGGAAAACAGAAGGGTGACTTTGTCGTATGTGTATACTGTATATCAGTTAATTGCTTATTCACTCTACAGTATATACAGTATTATATATCTGGAATTGTGTTTATTTTCAACTTTCACCATTATATTTAGTTATTTACTGTATTTGAACCACTGATTGCGGAAATAAGTATAGAGTAACTTACTGTTAAGAGGAGTACAGAGTTGATTGGGCCAGTCAAAATTTTTTTCCAAACCTCAAGACTTGGAAGTTTAGCAGCCAGTCAAGTTAATTCAAGCTGGCCATTACATCACTTTATCTTCCCAAGTCTAAAAACATAAACTGAGAAAGTGACCGAAGTTTTTGAAGCAACATAAATATCTGAGAAGCTACATTCAAAAGTGGCAATATATCGATAAAGCACTAGCAGCTCCTAGTATTACTAGTAATTCACACTCTACTATTCCACTCTACAGAAACATCTAGGCATTTATATATTTGTCATTTTGAATTTAGTTGCATCTTTCTGTTGGCCTAAGTGAATGAATGAACAGCAACATTTTGTACTGCTTTCTGTACAAAGTTATTGAGCATGCATTCTGCCAGTGTGAAAAGCTTGAAGCTCCCCTAATTTAATAAATCTAATTAAATATCTTTGTTATTTATCTTTAGTAATAATTTACTAAAATAATTGAGGCTGATCTGTGACATTTCTGTCCTATATTAATCTCATAAAACTTGGCTTTCATCTTTATAGGTAGGTTCTCACATCATAATTTCTACCAACATGTTGATAAATTGAATTATGCAGAGTTTGTGGCAAAACATTTGATGTCTGGTTATGCTTACAAAACCACTTCTAAACCTTTGAGTTTCCACAAACTTTTTTATTGCAATAAACATAAATTGTGTTTCGTCTCATAGAATTAAATTAACAAAAATTATCAGTGTACTTACGCATCAGCAGGGTAGTCAGGGACAAAAAGTTCATGAAGAAACAAAATGAACTCAACATATTCAGGATCAAAATCGAAATCGAAAAAGATTTAAAGATTAATTCAGACTTAAACCCTATGGCAGGACCTGAAAATGAAACATGTCTATCAAATGTTGAAGATAAGGAAATATACTATGGAAGTGTATTATAGTGGTATTATCCTTTACTTATGCTTACTTTCTCCAGGATACGTGAGATTACAAGGTTTGTTACCAGGTTGATCTACTCTTGCACCTTAAGATTAATACACACATACTGTACATAGATATACACATACACAAAGATCCTAATCACATAAGTACCGTATGAATGACATATACACAGTGTGTTACTCTCTAGCTCAGGGGTGGGCAAAGTCAGCCTTGGAAGGCCACAGTGACGGCAGGTTTTTGTTCCAACCCAGTTGCTTAATTAAAAAACAATCCTTGTCAATAATTTCAGTTCATGGCTTGTTAGTGCTTTAACACTGCAATGTCAGGTCATTCTCATATACAAGATTTTTTTTTTCCTTTCTATATAATCCAAATAATTTGAAGTCTAAAACAGATGTGTAATTCTCAGTCCTTCACTTTTTTCTCTTCACTTTCCTTCCAAGTATTTAATTAAACCAATTAGTGATAAGATATATACACACTAGGCGGCACGGTGGCACAGTGGTAGCGCTGATGCCTCGCAGTAAGGATACCTGGGTTCGCTTCTTAGGCCCTCCCTGCATCGAGTTTGCATGCTCTCCCCGTGTCTGCGTGGGTTTCCTCCGGATGCTCTGGTTTCCTTCCACAGTCCAAAGACATGCAGGTTAGGTGCATTGGCGATCCTAAATTGTCCCTAGTGTGTGTGTGTATGTGTGTACCCTGCGGTGGGCTGGCGCCCTGCCCAGGGTTTGTTCCTGCCTTGCGCCCTGTGTTGGCTGGGATTGGTTCCAGCAGACCCCCGTGGCCCTGTGTTAGGATTCAGCGGGTTGGATAATGGATGGATGGATATATACACACTGGTGTAAATGGAAACAAGCTAAATGGATAAATGCTGATTTCTTTTGTCATTTGCATCTTATTGCTAATAAGGAGAAATTAAAAACTGAGAATACAGCTGTTTAAGACTAAAATAAGCAATAAAGGTTGTAAATCTTAACAAGCCAGACAACAAAAATGAAGCAGAAGTGTTACTTGAGCAATAAATGCTTCTTATTAAGCAATTCGTTTGAAACAAAAGCCTGCAGCCGCTGCGGCCCTCCAGGAATGACTTTGCCCACACTGGTTCTAGCAGTTTAACCCACATAAGTGCAGTGTGAATACCATATGCACAGCAAGTCTTTCCCTAGTACAGTAATCCCTCCTCCATCGCGGGGGTTGCGTTCCAGAGCCACTCGCGAAATAAGAAAATCCGCGAAGTAGAAACCATATGTTTATATGGTTATTTTTATATTGTCATGCTTGGGTCACAGATTTGCGCAGAAACACAGGAGGTTGTAGAGAGACAGGAACGTTATTCAAACATTGCAAACAAACATTTGTCTCTTTTTCAAAAGTTTAAACTGTGCTCCATGACAAGACAGAGATGACAGTTCCGTCTCACAATTAAAAGAATGCAAACATATCTTCCTCTTCAAAGGAGTGCGTGTAAGGAGCAGATCATGTCACAGAGATAGAGAGAGACAAAAGCAAACAAATCAATAGGGCTGTTTGCCTTTTAAGTATGCGAAGCACCGTGGCACAAAGCTGTTGAAGGCGGCAGCTCACACCCCCTCCGTCAGGAGCAGACAAAGAGAGAGAGAGAGAGAGCGTTTGTTTTTCAAGCAAAAATCAATACGTGCCCTTCGAGCTGACATGCAGCTGCACAAAAGATAGCAACGTGAAGATAATCTTTCAGCATTTTTAGACAAGCATCCGTATCGTCTAGGTGTGCAAACAGCCCCCCTGCTCACACCCCCCTACGTCAGCGCAAGAGAGAGAGAGAGAAAGTAAGTTGGGTAGCTTCTCAGCCATCTGCCAATAGTGTCCCTTGTATGAAATCAACTGGGCAAACCAACTGAGGAAGCATGTACCAGAAATTAAAAGACCCATTGTCCGCAGAAACTCGCGAAGCAGCGAAAAATCCGCGATATATATTTAAATATGCTTACATATAAAATCCGCGATGGAGTGAAGCCGCGAAAGGGGAAGTGCGATATAGTGAGGGATTACTGTATTTCAAGAAATTTAAATGCATCTAAGACATCATATGCTGTTTGTTCCAATGATATCTCAGATATAAATATTACTTTTGGTGTCCAAGAATATATTCAAACATACAAAGGTCCAACATCTTTGGCTAAAGGCTATTTATCAATCACTGATGTCTTAGTTTACAACACTGTTCACTATTGACCGAGCTCTCCTCCTCAGCTGATAAATCTCACAGTTTGGATCACATGGCACTTCCTTACTCCTCTATATGCTCTAAATATTTACTTTAATTACTTCAATCACTCTAGATATAAAGACAAAGTACAGAAAGTTGAAAAAAACTTGGTATTTTTTAAAGAACAATAATACCAGTAGAGGAAAGTATAAAAGAAAATAAAGACAGCAACGTCTGGATATATACTGTATACTGCTTAGGAAAAGCTTACAAAGAACGTCAAAGATGAATGTCTTGGGGCGGCTTTTGACTTGGCAACAGATGTTATTCATGAGATGCTTCCGCTGACAATCAGATGAAAAACTGTCTCCCATTTCTTGGTCTCCTTTCCTGATGTCTTTTGCCCTCTTCTGATGTCACTGTTTCTGCTTCTCCTACTTCTACTTTACCGACATCACTTTTTCTTGGTCCGTTGGAAAAGCTATATTTATTTTAATATTTCACATGGTGTTTTGGGGACATACATTTGACTGGCTGGCTGTCAGTATGACTGATGACTTTGCTCACAGTTTTTGTATGAGTTTTCTAAAAAAATAAAATAACGCATTTTTTGACTTTTTAAGTACATCTGAACCCCTCCCTAGCCCAAGCTGTAAACTAGTTTGGCAATTCCTAGTCCAATGGCGTCTGTTTGCAGGTTATAAAGTAATCAATATGTCCGAGGCAATACAGCCATTTTGTGGGCTTTTGCTTCGTTTTCACATATGTTTTACAATGACGGATTACTTGTACATCTCAGAAAGAGATGATACTTTGATGTTACCTGTCCTTGTTAAATTAAGTTCATCTTGTTTGTGTGGGTAAAATATAAAAGAAAATGTAAAATTTTAAATCCATGACACTACAGGAAGAAATGGCCAAAATTCATTCAGAGCTATCTGAGAGACTGGTGAGCAATTTTAGAAAGTGAAACTATACTACAGCCACCCACCAACAAAGAATAATTTTGTTAATAAAATAAGTGAAACAGATACTTAAATGTCCTGTTATTTTTCATTCAGTGATGATGTCTGGCCTGCGGTGGGTTGGCACCCTGCCCGGGATTGGTTCCCTGCCTTGTGCCCTGTGTTGGCTGGGTTTGGCTCCAGCAGACCCCCGTGACCCTGTGTTCGGATTCAGCGGGTTGGAAAATGGATGGATGGATGGATGAGGTCTGGCAGATCTGTGGTAGCTGCCCAATAACTATGTTTTTGGAATTTGTGAATCCATGTCTGTATGAGTTTTCTAGGAGTACTCTAGTGTCTTCTCACCTCCCAGAAACATGAAATGCTGGTCAAAAGACAAGCCCAACTGTAAATGTGTGAAACCATCAGTGTCCCCGGTAATAGAATGTCAGTTTTCCTGGGTTGTTTCAGGCCATGTGCGATTTGCCAGCGAAACAGAGTCTGGCTCTATGCTATCTTGAAATGGAAAAACAAGTTCAATAGATGGATGCTTGAAATGTTTTACATGTAATTTTCAGATTTATTTTTTCAATGAAATCTGATCATGTTTTCTATTAAACAAATATTTAATAAATACAAAATAGGGGCTTGGGGTTTGTGGTCTGAATTGTATTTATACACTGAACATGTTATTATTGACACTTTGAAGTATGATCAGTCAGACTCAAAAGAATTAGAACAAAAACCAGATGATTAATTAAAATAGCCCTACTTAGAGACTCAGAAAAACATTCCTATCAATTTAGAAAAAAAGTATTCTTTTCTGGGAAGCCATTTATTTATATTCATGGCTGGTTCCTATTGTACTAATGAAATAGGAAAAAAATGAAATTAAATTGAAAAACAAGAATATAATGTAAAAACACAACTCTACCACTAAGACTTTGACTTTAATGACAGCATTGTATTTATTTAATTAATGTAAAGTGCTTTAAAGAAAATTGCATTTGTACAATAGCATAGCACAAGAGCAATAGTTTTTAGAAGTAATCAGTGACTTGTTCTTTAACAGTGTATGTTAAAGCACCAACGTGGGATGAAACATGTCGGGCTTTAGTATTTTGTAATAACCAGGATAGAATTGAGGGTGTGGAGGTGATTGAAACACTAGGATCAAGAGACCATAATATAACACAATTAAGAGCGTTTTGAAGAGTACGCATGCAAAGACTTAAAATGTTAAGTTTAACTTTGGTAGAGCATATTTTGAGCAGATGAGGCAAAGTTTAAGGAGTATAGACTGGGATAAGCTTTTAAGTGTGGAGACAATCGAGGAGCAATGGAACAGGTTGAAAAACGTTTTACATGTAATGCAGGACAGGTACATACCTAAATTTGGAATTAGTAGAAAATTGAAAATTAAAAAAGAAGCTGCAAAGGAAAAACACAGCTGCATAAGGTGTATAAGACTAATAACTCCAATGTGAATAGCAAGGCATATGTGAACATGTGGGCAACCATTAAGAAAGATATTAGGGAGGCTAAAAGACAGAAAGGAAAATAGCAGATAAGGCGAAAGACAACCCAAAGAGATTCTTTCAGTATTTTAGTAGCAAAGGAACAGTAAAGGAGGAGGTGATGTGCATCATAAATAGTAATGGGGAATTAAAAAATATAGATAGTTAAATAGTGGATGCTCTAAATACGCATTTCTCTGAGATCTGCACAAGTGAGGAAGAAGATAACCTCCCAGCAGTAAAAGTGACTACACTAAGGAGGTACTGAGTGTTTTAGAAATTGTAGTGGAAGAAGTACTGCTTAGATTAAATAGGCTGAAATCTAACAAATTTCCAGGACCAGATAATGTTTACCCTCGAGTTCTTAAGGAGGTTAGCAAGTACATACATAAACCTTTGACTCATATATTTAGGAAGTCACTGCACACTGGGGAAATTCCAAAGGACTGGAAAATGGCAAATATTATTCCGTTATATAAAAAGGGTGACTGGGCAGATCCAAGAAACTATAGGCCAGTAAACTTAACATACATCACAGGAAAATTAATGGTACGAATTATGAAGGATAAGATTGAGCAACACATGTCAAGAACATGTGTTTTAGTGAACAGTCAGCATGGGTTCAGAAGAGGGAGGTCATGTTTTACTAACATGCTGGAATCATATGAGGAAGCAACAAAAGGGTATGATCAAAGTGGAGCATATGATCTTTTTTATATGGACTTTCAGAAAGCATTTGAAAGGTGCCACATAAGAGGTTGGGTATTAAACTAAAAGAAGTGGGGGCTCAGGGTAATGTTTGTAGATGGGTGCAAAATTGGCTCATACACGGGAAGCAGAGGGTTATAATGCAAGAAACCTTACCAGACTTGGCGGCTGATGTTAAAAGAGGGTGTTCCACAGGGGTCAGTGCTAGGGCCACTGCTATTTTTAATATATATAAATTATTTGGATGGAAAAATAAGTAACAAGCTGGTTAAGTTTGCAGATGATACCAAGATAGGTGGATTGACAGATGATCTAGAATCTGTTGAATCATTACAGAGGGACTTGGACAGCATATAACCTTGGGCATATTTGTGTTAGATGAAATTTTATGTCAGTAAATGTAAAGAATGACATTTAGGAAGTACGTACAAATGTTAGATTTGAATACACAATGGGAGGTCTGAAAATCAATGAGAAGAATTTATGAGTCGTAGTGGACACACCACTATCAACTTCCAGACAGTGTTCAGAAGCCATTAAGAAGGCTAACAGAAGTTATGTTATAAAGTACTTTGAGTAGAGTACAAGTCCAAGAAAGTGATGCTCAAGCTTTATGATGCACTGGTGAGGCCTCGTCTGGAGTACTGCATACAGTTTGGGTCTTCAGGATACAAAAAGAACATAGCAGCACTAGAAAAAGTCCAGAGAATAACAAGTAGGCTGATTCCTGGGCTACAGAGGATGAATTACGAAGAAAAATTTAAAGAGCTGAGCTATTTCAGTTTAAGTAAAAGAAGATTAAGAGGAGTCAAGATTGAAGTGTTTAAAATTATGAAGGGATTGAGACTGTTATTTTAAAATATAGGAAATGAGATATTGCCCCAAGAAGTTCAGTAATCTGAAATAAGAGTTACTCCTCCAGTCTCAGATTTTAAATCCTGGCTTCAGTTTAGCATACCTTGAGATCTGCTAACTAGCCGTGCAAACTAAATCTGTTAGTCTTTAGTACCAAAATATAAGTAATATGATATTTATAACCAGTTACTAACACTCACCTGTTCTGTTTCTTTTTTCAGTATCCTCATGTGGCACTTGTGCCACTGCTCTACTGCCAAGTTGTTTGCCTTCCTATGGAAAAGTAACCTCAGATAAAAGAGCATGGGAATCATTGGGTAGAAAGGTCCTTTCATCAGATTGGCTGGCCCAGCACCGCCTCAGCTATAGAACGGCCAATGGGGGGAGGTGGCTTTTTGCCCGAGGTCTCCAGGACTCTCCAGGACTGTGTCTGGCTTGTCTAACTCCTTTTCTACAACCTGGCCATGGTTGTACAATTAGCTGATGGACAGGTAGTTGTTGTTAATTAATTCTGTTAATTAGTTTCTAATTTGTTTGTGATGTATTTGAACAAATCTGTATCCTCATATGTGATAGTTCTGCATTTAGTGAGTGATATAATCTATTTTTGCATTTTGCCTTGAGAGTTGTCACAGCACTTTATGTCTACACTCGAGTGCTATGCAAGAACAAAGTTGATTGTACTACTGTATTACATTTCTGAAGTGGCAATGACAGACTGGCCATCTTCTAGCTTTTTGAAAAGGATTACTTGTTTTGTTCTGTTTTGTGTGCCGGACCCACAAGTACAACCAACCAAGCAAAGAAACACAAATTAAAATTACATAATAACTTATAATAATAAAATAATAATGAATAAATTATAAAAATAAATAATACACACTTACATAAGATGGATATAAAATTAATAAATAAGTAGAGTCTATATATGTAGACTCATTTTTTAAGTGGCTGGGAAGTACAAACAAAATAATCTACAGAGGTTCTAAGGCTAAAAGACCACCTATCCCAGACTGAGCATTCTACCTTACATAAATGTTCTTAAGTAGTTCCTTATTGTTTTTGTCTTAGAGAATTTGACACAATTGGTCTTGTGTAAATTTGGGGTATCTACATTCATGCAAACCTCACTGGCAGCTCCACTATAATACATACCCATTAAGCAAATAGATCAGGGATAGTCAGTAAATGAGTAAGTGATTTGGATCTGCCATCTTATAGTTTACAGACAATGCGTTAGCCAGAATATTAAACTTACTGTATAAAGTAGCCACACATTTTCCTACAGGAGTAAGGGGAGTGAGATTAGAAACATTTTAAACCTGGTGCAGTTAAGTATTATTACTATGGCCTGAACAAACAACAGGAATAGAATTAACTTGCATTTCTTTCAAATAAGCATGCTCTCTACCTATAGTAGTAGTTACTGTAAACTATGACTATCCTTATTTTACAACTGTTTCAAAGGAAGAGAATAGTACAGTATAATGAAGAAGAGGATGCTGGTGTTTTAGAAAGGTACTATACACAGAAATGCAAAAGGATGCCAATTCAGCATACATGGTTATGAAAATGAACACATCCTGCTTTCTGTTCAAAGAAGTGTTTACAAAAGTTTACAGTACATACAGAGGTCTTGACATCTTAGCTATAATTTGGTGTAATATTCACCACTATGAGTAGTAGTGGAGACAGGTCAGCTGAATGTCTCTAGCTGCCAATCAAGTTTCTTTAAACCTGGTGGCATGTGGCTCTGAAGTTTGTGTGACCCAAATTCACATGTTGTATTTATGCTAAATCCACTCAAGTCCTCTGATCAGTGCTACTCTTTGCACACTGTCCATGTGCATCACAGACAGCTCAAAAGAAACAAAATAAATACAGATCCAATAACACTATGAAAATATCACAAGTGGTGCTCATATACTCTTGGAAATTATTTCACATAGGTCATATAAACAAAGGCAGAATAGAAGTGCAAAAGCTTAGAGCTTTCAAAATCAAGCATATGTTTTTGTTTTTAATCTGCAAAGGTCTTATTTGTTTCCTTTGGCATTGAGGACAGCATTACAACCCCTTATAGAAAGCAATGAAAATGATAAAGGTGATAAAAAGAAAAAAAAAATAGTCAAAACTAGTCTGTCACTCACTGTGATATGTTAAATTCATGTGTACCATCAGTCTATAAACATTACATGTTTTCTGAAGCTCTTGAAGAGTTAGCTTGCTCAAAGTTAACTGTATGCTTCAGTTTTTAATAAGATGAATCCATTTGTCACACTCCTATCCCCCACCTCAGTCCTCCCCCTTCTGTCAAAATCAAAGGCAAACAACCAAGAATCTGAAACTCAGTGCCGTTCCAGGATATGCTCAGTGACGTAAGGCTCTCTAGTTTGAATCTCTAAGGTACATTAGTCATAATAATCAAAAAAGGTTATCCATCTCCTGCAAATAGACAGCCTGTTCCCCCTTTCAATGTCACGGGTATTTTTTTTCATAAAATAGAAGACACTGTCTCAAAAGCAGTCACAGACATTTGAAAAGAGGTACCCCATGCAGTTTAAAGGACAGAAAAGCAGACGCCTGACATTTCCAAACTATGCTCACTGCTTCCAAAGGACTTACTGAATGACTCCCCAGTGCTGTGCAGCTGACATTTAAGGACAGAAGACTCTTCCTTCTAACAGAGAATGCCTTCAAGATTCTGTTTTATACTCTTTTTATTCATTTACATATACCAATAATGTCAAGCATGTGGTGAGTGGAATGATAAATAGATTTATGCAACATGCATCTGCATTCTGGAGGGTCTCACTATTTTTGGAGGGATGGGGTGGAAACTATAGTTGAAAACCTTTAGAAATAAATAAGAGCAAAGGAAAGTACTATACACCTTTATTTCCAAAGCTACAAATAATATAATGCCTCTTGTGTAAACATGGCTTTGCAAATTATATATACTATATAATACTGTAACACATCCTTTGACTGATACCTGTAGCCTATATTCATCTTTTATTTGAACTCTTCAAGATAAAATGCAGCAAAGTGAAACAGTCTCCGCACAATCATAGAGAACACTATCAGGGTACAAAACAATAATGTTCAGAACAGCATGGCTCCTTCAGCAGTTGTCTCACAGCTATAGATGAGTAGATTTGAATTCCAGCCTGGTCTTTGTCAAAATAGAGTTTGCATGTTATTCTTTGGGCGGCACGGTGGTGCAGTGGGTAGCACTGCCGCCTCGCAGTTGGGAGACCTGGGGACCTGGGTTCGCTTCCCGGGTCCTCCCTGCGTGGAGTTTGCATGTTCTCCCCGTGTCTGCGTGGGTTTCCTCCGGGCGCTCCGGTTTCCTCCCACAGTCCAAAGACATGCAGGTTAGGTGGATTGGTGATTCTAAATTGGCCCTAGTGTGTGCTTGGTGTGTGGGTGTGTTTGTGTGTGTCCTGTGGTGGGTTGGCACCCTGCCCAGGATTGGTTCCTGCCTTGTGCCCTGTGTTGGCTGGGATTGGCTCCAGCAGACCCTCGTGACCCTGTGTTCGGATTCAGCGGGTTGGAACATGGATGGATGGATGGATGTTATTCTTCTGTCTGTACAGATTTTTCCTAGTAAGTCTGCTTTTCTTCCTGCATCTACAAGATTTTCAAATTAGGCTAACCTGCAATGCTAAATTATCCCACTATGAGTAAGTGTGGAAGTCTGATAGACTGGTGCTCCATGCTAGATTGTTTCATGCTTTGTGTCTTGTGCTGCTTGAATAAGCTCTCTAATTGTGGCCCTAAATCTGAATTAAACAGTTTCAGACTATGGATGAATGAACATAATATTTCTCAAGCAATACATTGCATGTCTGATATTTTAAAAATGGAATAAATTGAAGAACTTCCTCTCTTTATTTTAACAACAGACGAAGTGATTTTCAACAAAAATACAGCAGCCACATTAAGATAAAGGAAAAATGAAGAGTGGCATGGTGAAGCAGTGGTAGCACTGCTGTCTCACAACAAGGAGTGCTCCCTACATGGTATTTGAATTCTCTCCCAGTGTCTGCTTGGGTTTCCTCTGGGTGCTCTGGTTTCCTCCCACAGTCCAAAGTATTGAAGGTTAGGTGCATTAGTGATGCTAAACTGAAACTGGTGTGTGTGTGTGTGTGTGTGTGTTAACCTTGAGATTGGCTGTGCTCTGTTCAGGGATTGTTCATGCCTTGAGCCCACACCTAGTTCAGATAGGCTTTAGCTTCCCTGTAACCCTGCTCTGGATAAGTGGGTTTAGAAAATAGATGGATGGATATAAAAAAAGAAAACTTTATGACAACATGCTCGCCATGCATTAATACCATAATTTAACTTTTAAAATACTATTTATCTTTAATAAGGGTAGAAAACTTGACACAAAAATACGAAGCACAGAATGCCCTTTTAAACTTTTGAAAACAAAAAATAATCAATTATTTTATGCAATTGCATGCATTTTATTAAGCAAACAATATTTCAGTACATTATCAAATACACAGAAAATCAGATCAATAAGAACACAGAAAAAAGGCAGCACTGACAGATACCATGAGGACCTTGAATACATACCTGACAAATTTTATGCAGCAAATATAAATTGAGCTACAAATCAAGTATGCCTAAGATATATCTTTACAAAGCAGGCTCCTATACTAAATACTGTGTAATGGGGATTTAAAACAGAAATAGGATAAATAGTAAATAAGTAAATAGTGTACTAATTGTATGGATTCTTAAATTTCTTTAAGGAAGAAAGTAACTTGAAGGTTTAAGATGTGTTTTCTAAAACATATCTGTCCCCGTTTTATTCAGGTGACTTTTTTTATCCAAAATGACATACAGATCATAAGTGCAGGCTACAACTGTTCATATCAGTGGCTCTTAACTGGAAGTGGTCATGTTTTAAAATCCTTCTAAGACATATTTAACATCTCCACTATAACAAGGGATGCTACAGCATATAAAGCATTACTTGTTCACATGCTTGAAATCTAAATTAACATCACAATGGGGAGCCCTTTGTTCAAAAACCAAACACTTTATAGTTTACAGTGCAGAAGGTATGCACAACTTTATTATTTTACATAGTGCCTTCCAAATTGGAAAAAGTAACAAAAGATTTTAATAGCCTTCCACTGACTTGGTAAATTCAAAGACAATCCTTAAAAATGATTTGTAGCAGTAAGCAAAAAAGAATATTAGAAAGATACTCAAGGATCCCAGCAAAATATGTCCTTCAAATTCACCAACTTATGAGAAAACAGTGCCTTCATATTTGGGACACTGAAAAATAGATTTACATAGGTTTTTACAAAATATCCATTTCTAACTTTTCTTTGCAGGTATAAGAGAAGAAATCTTATTTCTGACAGCAAATTACACAAGAGCAACAGGTTGCAACAGTATCAGCACAAAAAAAAATTATGGCAGGCACTACAGAGAGCTGAACACAAACAGAAGCTGCTCTTCAGTGACATCACTTCAGTATGAGAGTGTATTGCAGTTTCTTCAGCTTTAGAAATGTATCATCGTTGGCTTTGAAATATGCTGTAATTTCAGGAACTGGTTCATCCAACATACATTTTTGACTAGCAATTGTTTATGGCTCAATGGCTTGATCTTGTCAAAATTAGCATGTGTTTTTTCTGCCAGGATTAATCATATGCAACTTTATGTGGACCTGTAGTACTAAACACCTACCACACACTTCCCTTTCTACTGAGGTAATCACAGATCAGAGGTCTTGTCATAATCAATCAGTAACAAACACAAACATGCACTATAAACTCAGAACAACATATTTTCATGACACAAACTCACATTAGTATATTTATGCTTCATGGTATCAGTTTGCTTCATAATGTAGATTTATTTAAAAAAAACTCAAAAGTTAAATATTGCAAAAACTAGCATGTCTTAAGTTTCTGGATTAAAAAATACTTTGGCACCAAAATTTTAGGAGAACCTACTAATTGGAGTTAGAATGACTAACCAGTTTCTATACAGGTGTATCTAGATGGATTAGTTTGTATCAAAATATATTTGCTAGGCACTGTAAGTAAACAAATGCTCCAACTATGTGGTAAGCAAAGAAAAAATTCAGCAACCTGAATGAAACAACTACATTTTTGGGAGATTTCCCTCATTCACATCTTACTTCTAAGGTAATTTAAGAAAAGTTTCCTTTTCAAATACCTGATGCATGAAACAGAGGAAGGAAGAGTGATAGAGAGAAAAAAAAAATAAGTAGAGAAAATCACGTCAGAAGCACACTGACGCAGGCTGGAGGTAGAGCGTAAAGCATGGAGTTGAGCTACAGTGGTGAGTCACTCAATTAGAGGAGCTTCATAGCCACATTTAAATAGGACACAGGGTCACCCAATGAAATGTTTGGCCAAAATACAATTAGCATAGCAAATCATTACCTCCAAAAGACAAATGTTTTAACCTTATTTGCCTCCAAGGCAGACAGCCATGTAAGGATAAAACCATTCATGAATGCCAACAGATTCACAATGGCTAGCCCTCTGAATTATAAAGCACTAAGACCTGTTGACAGCCTTGACTTAACAGCTAAACCCTTTTGACTATGCTAGAAATCATGACAACAAATCACAGTGTGACAATACCCCCCACTTGTATCTGTCCACAATGTGCAAAAAAGCAAAATCCCTGAAAAACAAACAATGCAATGCAATGCAATGGAATTCATATTACAAATACAAAGCTTGGTCAGCAATTAATATTAAAAAAGAACACACATAAAATAAACATACATCTGTCAACTTAGGCCCAAATGCATAGTTGCTGAGATTCCTCCCTACAAATAAATGTAGCTGGGTCACTACTGTAGTGAACACTGAATATCTTTTCATTCGTTTTTAAAGTGTTCTACCCAAACCCTTGTGCCTATTTGGTACATCAGGCAAACATTTATTTTCTATCTCATAGTGTATTTCTGTGTATTTTAAGTTTCATGAGCGGCTCCAAAATGGCTTTGAGTCTACAGACCATGGCACATTTTGGGTTCCCTGCACACATGTATGTTGATTTCTTTTTGAATAGCCAGGAAAACACAGCTTCTCTCTACATTTTTCTTTTCTGAATACCCTGCTTGTACGCTATTGACACAGGAGGCCTCCAGGATCTTCTCCACTACTCCAGCCACACTAATAAATGCACAACACTGACTAAAACAAATGGTACCTCTCACTCCTACTCATACATCATTCAGGCAACATGCCTAGGGCCTCATGTATAACACTGTGCGTAGAATTCACACTAAAACATGGTGTATGGACAAAAACAGAAATGTATGTATGGACAAAAAAAATCCAGATACATAAATCTGTATGTACGCCAACTTCTATGTTCTTCCGCCACATAAATCCTGGTCAGTCTGAAATGTTACTCACATGCATGCGCCTGCTGCCCCACCTTGACTCCTCCCAGAATTACGGCTCTTTGAATATGAAAATCAATATAAATAGCCTCTTAAGTTCAACATTCTGTGAAAAGAGAATGGCAAAAGCACAGGGAAAAAAAGAATTTCAGCGAATACCAAGTGAAGGCATGGGAAAACTTACTATTGTTTATGCAGTGGTATAAACAACAAAAGAAAGTTGATCGACTGACATAGAGTGGCGGAGAAACTCGAAAGCTTAAGTTCAGAAAGTCCACAGTGCCCAAAATAAAAAAAAAAAGTAGTCAGATATCAAAGTCACCGTGAAAAGGCGAGTCGTAGCCCACCGTCCGAGTGTCATATGGAAGTGTATTAGGGTACAAAGGAAAGTAAAAAAACAGGGACACAGTGGAAGTTGAATTGAAAATATTGTTATTGTATGGTACAATGAAATTCAATATGCAAATCCTCCATAAACTTATTTTCCTATAAAATGGTAAAACTGTGGTATAGCGGGTCCATGGCTTCAAAAAAATAAGGCCAGATTTAAATCCATAAAGCTGTGTCACTCTCCGTGGGCACGATTGCACAACTGCGGGTAGTTAATGAGGTAGTTGGGGCAAGTCGCACCTGCACGTGTGATCATTCTCAATCGCTTCATTGGCTTCCTGCGGCATGTGATTAAGGCGCTGCACCCATGGTGACAGGTCTGTATATATACAGGCCACCACAGAGGAACAGGAGGGAGATATAGGGGATGTAAAAGTGAGAAAAGAAATGATGTAAAGGGAAAGGGGTTAAAAGACGTGGAAGGCAGTCTACGGGAGACGATCCAGACACCTGGAAGGAGGAGGAGGCAGTACAAGCTAGGGCCCCAAGAAGGAGCGTTGGCTGTGGCGCTCTAGGGGCTAGTTCGCCTCACTGAATATTCTGGTGGAGTGTGGCAAACAAGGCAGGTGCCCTCCCTGCTTCTGAGGGGCGACTGCGTGAGCGTGGAGAAAGAAGGGAGGAGAGCAGACCTCAGATGGTCTTGCTGCGATGTCCGGAGGCAGCCAAGACGGGGGTTGGCGGAAATGAATTTGTGCTGCAGAGACTCCGCCAGCAACACGTGTGATGGGTGAGCCAGGAAGAGAGAAGGTGGTGTGCTACTGTGGGTGAAGAGAGACTGCATTTTAACCTCATTTTAACGAATTTACCATATTTACCCGTGTACCACGCGCACATTTTTTCCCCGAAAATTAGCATTAGAAAATCAGGTGCGCGTCATACACGAAGAATTTTTTTTCTGTAATGTTTACTTCTTCTGCTTGGGCTCTCTCCCTCGCGCATGCTCTCTCTCGCTTGTTCGCACGCGCTCTCTCTCTTGCTCGTTCGCTCACGCTCTCTCTCACGATCACTCTCTCTCGCTCGTTCACACACTCTCTCTCTCTCTTGCTCGTTCGCTCTCATTCTGTCTCTCTCTCTCTCTCTCGCTCTCATTCTGTCTCTCTCTCTCTCTCTCGCTCTTTCATCATGCAACAAAAACAGAAGGGCATTTCACTGAAAACGTGCCCTATACTCTTCCTATACAATCACAATGCGCGTCGTATATGGGGCAAATTTTTTCGTGATTTTCTTTGTGCACGTCTTACACAAGGGCGTGTGGTAAACAAGTAAATACGGTATTTATTGATTGATTTTATCTCCATGTTTCAATGATTTTATGGATTTATTTATGTACTGTTTTTAGAACACTGCACAATTGACACTTTTTTTGGTTTTACTTTTGTGTTGACTGATTGTTAATAAAAGTACTTGGGGACTTTTTCCACCAACCTCTGGCATCATCTGAGAATTGTCCTCATTTGTCAGCTCATCTCAGTCATAACTATCGACCATGTGGGTTCAGCAGACTCCCATGTGGGAAGAGGGAGTCTGTAGGGAGCCAGGATCATCACAAAAACAACAACAACAATAACAGTAATAATAATATGATAAAAAACATTGTAAAATATACAATATGAAAGAATAAGTGGCTCAGGATTGTGCAATATTACAACTGCAATGCAAATTTATACTGAGGTAATTATACTTATAAGTACAAACAGTTCTACCGGGAGTACTTGATGAACAAATTGAGTGTGTTTATTGCTCTTGGGATGAACCACAAAGTCTCTACAGGAAAGGCTCCTGAGCGTTTGCTGAATGGGAGAGGTTCAAAAAGAGATAGAATGTACTAGAAGCTGTATCCTGATCATTCTCTCCACTCTTGACACAATCTGCAGTAGAGCTTTCCGACCAGCTGCTGTATAGCTGTAATTCTACACTCAGATACAGTTGGTTAAAATACTCTGAGTGGTGCACTGACAGTAACAACACTAAAGCAGCAGTGGTATTTGGAATAGTTTGGGCATTTCGTGCACCATTATAAGGTTACAGGTTGATTACAATCAGATGCCTTAAACTAAAAAACGATATGTGGTTAATTTCAGTGCATTTGATAAATCTGAGTCTGGGATGTGAATCTAAAATATACAGGGAAACCACACAGGAACAGTAGCATTCCTTTGATGCTGGGTATCACCACTTTGCAAAACCTAGCTGAAAGCTTGCTTGAACAATGCTTTCAGCTTGCGTGAGAATATGTGTGGCTTTACGCCAAGTTTAACTTTTATACATCACAATGGGAGCTTGGAAACGGGTGTACGCAACATTTTTGTGTGTATGCACCATTTATACATGAGGCCTCTGCTGTATCCATCCTCTGGGAAGATGTCTTCATACCACTTTTTGGCCACTTTCTTGGAAAGCTTGTTGTGTTCTGATCAAACCTTTTAATCACTGTACGATGTGACAATTCTAAATATTATGCAAAAAAAAAAAAATTGTACAAATACAACTATGGAGGAAGAGGAACTACAGCAGAGAGACTGTTCAGATGAGAAAGTGCTTTAAGTTCTTGATAAACAACTAAGTAATTATAATAATCAAATGTAAATTTTCATATTCGGTTAATGGCTAATAAGTTGAGACTTTCTTATAAGCAAGCAAATTGACAGGCACGTTTTAAGTTCCTGTTGCACACAATGAACTAAAACATAGCAAAGCTATAGACTACAATAATCTAACAAACACAAAAATGTGTAACAATATACACTTTATCTTAAATGCAAAATTTTTTTCTTAACCAAAACTGTGACAAAAACACACACAGGCAGGACTGTCATGTGTTATGCTATTTCTCTTATTTCTGTAAACATCTTACTTAGTCTGGCTTATTCATTTTATAGAATTAAATGTGTTGTTTCCTAGAAATTAATATGGCAGAGAAGCTGAAAATGTCACCACCAGTTGCTGTAGTCTTCAAGGGTCTTTTGAATAAAAAAAAACAAAAACAAAAAACAATTATTTCAACTCCCTACACAATATACTGGTATTCTCTGTTGAGATTAGTTTATTTTTTTAATTAAACTAATACATCTCATTTATCACTTATTTCTTTATTTGTCTCCTTTATTTTCATACTAAATTCGATAGTTCAGAACATCACTTAAAAGAAGCAACCTTCACATTAGGGCAATCTATTATTGTACATACTGCTAAATTCTCTCTGCAAACAGTATAGCGCATTGCCGTACCCACCACATGATGAACCATCTGGATTGAGACCTAAGTTCAGCGGGTGTCACCTCAGCAACACACTGGAACAGTGCGAGTTTTTTTTTTTTTTTTTTTTAAAATGGCGTCTGGAGTGCCAATCCTGTCATCACCAACCCCCAACTTTTCCCTGCAAGTTGGAGGATCTGCTTGCAGGGATGAATGCAGATAAACGTCACACCCAGGATGAAGCAATTGCAGGTTAAGGGCCATGCTCAAGGGGTCCACGGACTAGAGTCACTTCTGCCATTTATGGGATTCAAACCAGCAACTTTCCGATTGCCAGCACAGATACCATCCATCCATCCTCTTCCACTTATCCGAGGTCGGGTCGCGGGGGCAGCAGCTTGAGCAGAGATGCCCAGACTTCCCTCTCCCCGGCCACTTCTTCTAGCTCTACCGGGAGAATCCCAAGGCATTCCCAGGCCAGCCGAGAGACATAGTCCCTCCAGCGTGTCCTGGGTCTTCCCCGGGGCCTCCTCCCGGTTAGATGTGCCCAGAACACCTCACCACGGAGGCGTCCAGGATACATCCTGATCAGATGCCTGAGCCACCTCATCGGACTCCTCTTGATGTGGAGGAGCAGCGGCTCTACTCTGAGCCCCTCCCGGATGACTGAGCTTCTCACCCTATCTTTAAGGGAAAGCCCAGACACCCTGCGGAGGAAACTCATTTCAGCCACTTGTATTCGCGATCTCGTTCTTTCGGTCACTACCCATAGCTCATGACCATAGGTGAGGGCAGGAACATAGATCGACTGGTAAACTGAGAGCTTCGCCTGTGGCTCAGCTCCTTTTTCACCACGACAGATCGATGCAGAGCCCGCATTACTGCGGATGCCGCACCGATCCGCCTGTCGATCTCACGCTCCATTCTTCCCTCACTCGTGAACAAGACCCCGAGATACTTGAACTCCTCCACTTGGGGCAGGATCTCGCTACCAACCCTGAGAGGGCACTCCACCCTTTTCCGGCTGAGGACCATGGTCTCGGATTTGGAGATGCTGATTCCCATCCCAGCCGCTTCACACTCGGCTGCGAACCGATCTAGAGAGAGCTGAAGATCACGGCCTGATGAAGCAAACAGGACAACATCATCTGCAAAAAGCAGTGACCCAATCCTGAGTCCACCAAACCGGACCCCCTCAACGCAGCGCAGATACAAATTTAAAAATAAACACTGTAAATATTGTAAATTACTAGGCACCCCAATGATGATTTTGGATGTGAATTGTGTTCAGTATTGCCAGGATAATTTCCAGATTCTTTTGAATGGATAGATAGATGAAAAGTGGAAAATAAACATAGGCCACTCCATTTTACATTGAATGACTCGAATTAAATTCCCAGTTTCAGTTTTTTTGTTGAATGATTTGATTCAAATTCTCAGATTTAAAAATATTTATAGATTACTGCTATTTTACAATCAGACTTTTAATTTGTATGAATTAATGCATACTTTTTTAAGACTGAGTGATCTGATAATTCTGTAACCCAAGTAGGGACAATACAGCTGCCATTTTAATCCCCATCGCTAACAGAATGTGCCTCAGGTGTGTAAATATGTAAACTGGTTTAGAATGGCATTGACTATGAACACAACGTAGAAGTACTGAGCAATCTGCTACAGTTTAGCCCCATGCAATTCCACATTTTCATTTTTATCAGATTTTTTTCTTTATTCATAATAATCTGTCATCAAAAACACCTGTAAAATTCATGATTCAAAGATGACATGACAATTATTTTTAAAAGGATGACAAAGGTCATTTTAGAAGTTATCTGCACACTAAATTTAAAGTTTGCATTAATGCAGTTATTTTCATTGGACCATGTTTGTGGAGCAAAAATGTCTGCCCTTTGCTGGCAGTGTGTTTTGTAGAAAAAGGAAACAAAATTGCAGGTGGGGAGATCATATTTACCTTCTTTGAATCTGTAAAATAAAATTACATTTTATAACACAGTGGCAAGACCATGGAGTTCTTTGCACTCCCTAGATTTACAGAAGAAAACAACAGATGGATTGCTCTGATCAGCCCAAAGTGGCCCAACAGGTTTCTCTTAAAATGTTTTAAACCCACTGCACTGACATTGCAGAGTACTTGTATCCACTCGCACATACAGCAAAGCAAGTATGGCATTACTAACAGGTAACACATTAATCATCTTGAATCCAGTAATCAAAACAAAAAAATATATACTCTTGCATTTAAATATAAGAGAGCTGGCTGAATCGTGGATATCAAATGAAAATGCCATTAAGAGACACTTGGACATGAACCCAGGATATGCAGGGTTAAATAGAAGAACATCCAAATAATAAAAAAGACAAATAACCTCCAAACCCCACCTTACTAATCCACCCCACTTACACCCACCTGTCCCCCCCACACCTCATTTTCTATATATTGCCTTTGATTCCTGGATGTCTAATCATTTAGCTCTGATGATGACACCTGATAGGTGTTGAAAAGTCAGGAATAAATTACTGTTTAAAGATATGTGGTTCATTTTCTCCCCTTGTGGATTTCTAGTTATAAATATATACATTCCAACACAACATACATACCACTTTTCTCAAGTGCATACCATCTGAGGTTGTTTTGCATTCATAGGAGCTATGATGGGTTAAATGACTTGCTTAGAGATACACAGTACATTAGTGGTGGGACAGAACAACATAATCTTGTGGTTTAATGTGTAACACCTGAGTCACAAGGCAACAGTCCAAACTTTTATACAACTCCCATCTCATTTAACAAAATACTAACAGAGTGTGCAGGACGGTTCAAATTCTTAAGGTATGAACAGTAGGATCAATATGGACTACAGTGTGACATAAGGACTAAGTTGGACTATGTTAGACTATGACACACATACTTGAAAATAAGAAACATATCCTGAAATCACTGCTAACAATTGGAAAAACAGCAATTTCAAAATAGCTTTATAACTGTAAAGAATATTGGGATGTTTTTCACTACATAAAGGTGACATATGACATACAGTACATGCGGTCTTCTCAAGATTACAATTGTACATCATTTTCTCCCTTGTGTTTAAGCCATATAACATAAAAGACTGCTTATTCTTACTATTTTTGCACTTTGAAACTGACAAGTGGAAAAAAAGTTCAAAATTATTAAAAGAAGAAAGGTAGGCTAAAGCATTTCAAATAAGGCTGACCTATATTAAATGAAACTCTTAACAGCCTTATATTTATGTGAACACAGGCCTACATTTGAGAGGGAAAGGGGGCAAAAATATAAAAAAAATTGTAAAATGAAAGGAGGAACAGGGATTTTCATATATTTTTGATTTAGAACAAACAGTCATTTTCTATAATTTACTGAAAATAAGAAAGTAGTTAAAAAAAATATGACTCATTCAGTTTGGTCACTTTAAAGCATTCAAAGCAGATATTGTATAAGTAACTTTCAGAGATAATTGCCTTTCAGTGTACGCTTATATTCTGGAGCACTACTACAGTTAAGAATAAGGTAATTTTCTATGGTGACATACTGTTTTGCTAATAATCACCAAAGCATCAACGTAAGAATGATGCACTGAAAACAGTTTTATACGTCAAGATACAATAAATGGGAAGAGGTAAAAAAGTTCCTTCAAGGTTTGAAGACCCATGGCTAAAGTCTGCCATCTAGTGGAAGTGAATTATTGTCAAGAAGTGATTATCAATCTTGGTTGATCCTTTCAATTGTTCAATGTTTTATTTAAAGGCTAATTCCTACATTTAACTAAATGCTTTTTCATCAGGCACATCATTTTTGGTCAGGCAATGATAATCTTCAATGTCTCAGTAATATGGCAATTTAGTCTTTATTTATTTATTTATTTTTTTAAATCACTCTGTGCGATTATAGAATTTTTTTTAATCATCAGGTTGCTAAGGTTTTACTGTATTGTTCCTATTGACACTAACCAGATAAAATTCAAATAAAGTTCAACATCTAATGCACCTTTGTAATTATCAGTATTATATAAAGTACCAACTGGACATACCTGAATAAAAATAGAGGTGTTCTGGGAAGTGTCTCAAGTAAAAGTAAAATATGTAATTAAATTTTAAAAGTAAAAAGTAAATGTAGGATCTCTCCATGCTTTATATACAGTCAAAAAAAAAAACACGAGTCATAAGGCATCACTAAAGTCTGAGCCAAGTAGCTGCAACATGAAGCAGTGACATTCAGCCTGGGACATCTTAATGACTGTATCCTACTTCAGTGGGCAGGGTGCTAATAAGGAAAGGCATATTGGCTTCCCCCACTTTAAGAAGGAGTTAATCCATTCCTGAAAATACCATCATAAAATGGATTTTTTAACATAAACACCTAAAAACAATTAATTTAAATATAAAACATGTTTAAGTATCCTTAGCCCACAAAATTACCTCGGTTTTTGTAAATATAACACTGAACTACATGAAAAGTGAAACAATTAGTTTAATAATTAAGTCAGTCACCAAAACAAACCCTCACAAGGCACTGCCTTTAATTAAAGAATATTTAGGCTGATAAAAAAACACTAGGATGATTCCAGAACTGAGAGCTATGAACTAGGAGGAGAGATACGAGATGCTATTCAATTTAAGTAAAGAAAAATTAAGATAACATTAAAGCAATTAAAATGACAAAGAGTTTTAGTACAGAAAGAAACACGTTAAGGGTAAATTAGAACGTTTTTCTATATGCAAAGAACCACAGATGCATGGAATAAGTTACCAAGTACTCGGGGCGGAGTGGTGGCTCTGAGGCTAAGGATCTGCGCTGGTATCCCGAAGGTTGCCAGTTCAAATCCCCGTCACTGCCAAAAGAAATCCTGCTCTGCTGGGCTCTTGAGCAAGGCCCTTAACCTGTAATTGCTCCAGGGGCGCTGTACAATGGCTGACCCTGCGCTCTGACCCCAAGGGGTATGCGAAAACTACCAAATTCCTAATACAAGAAATTGTATAAGGCGAAACAAAGAACAAAAAAAAAAAAAAAGTGTGGTACATATTAGTATTTGAGGTACTTGATGTTATTTTAGAAAAATTAAGCGAATGAGATTGATGAGCCTGGTTGAGAAGAATAGCCTTTCCTTTCCAAAACTATTCTAATATTCAAAAAAACATTCCAACCAGAGATAGATTCTTTGTTTCACTTTGTGAAAACCTTTTGGAAAAACATCACCTTACAGCAAAATAATTACAAAAACAACACTGCAAAAATCAATTACGGAAAGTATGTATTTGGAGCAAAAGCCTATGCATAGACCACTAATAGTAGTAGATTAGTCTCCACAGAGCCCTGATGTCAACAGAAACTGTGTGGTGTCACTTTAGCAGAGAATGAATATACAGGTATCCCTCGCTATATCGCGCTTCGCCTTTCGCAGCTTCACTCTATCGCGGATTTTATATGTAATTATATTTAAATATATATCGCGGATTTTTTGCTGGTTCGCGGATTTCTGAGGACAATGGGTCTTTTAATTTCTGGTACATGCTTCCTCAGTTGGTTTGCCCAGTTGATTTCATACAAGGGACACTATTGGCAGATGGCTGAGAAGCTACCCAACTTACTTTTCTTTCTCTCTCTCCTGCGCTGACTATCTGTAATCCTGATGTAGGGGGGTGTGAGCAGGGGGGCTGTTCGCACACCTAGACGATACGGACGCTCGTCTAAAAATGCTGAAAGATTATCTTCACGTTGCTACCTTCTGTGTGCAGCTTTTAAGTATGCTGCACGGTGCTTCGCATACTTAAAAGCTCAAAGGGCACATATTGATTTTTGACTTTGTTTTTCTCTCTCTCTCTCTCTCTCTGCTCCTGACGGAGGGGGTGTGAGCTGCCGCCTTCAACAGCTTTGTACCGGCGGTGCTTCGCATACTTAAGCGAAACAGCCCTATTGATATGTTTGCTTTCCTCTCTGTTTCCTTTGAAGAGGAAGATATGTTTGCATTCTTTTAATTGTGAGACAGAACTGTCATCTCTGTCTTGTCATGGAGCACAGTTTAAACTTTTGAAAAAGAGACAAACGTTTGTTTGCAGTGTTTGAATAACGTTCCTGTCTCTCTACAACCTCCTGTGTTTCTGCGCAAATCTGTGACCCAAGCATGACAATATAAAAATAACCATATAAACATATGGTTTCTACTTCGCGGATTTTCTTATTTCGCGGGTGGCTCTGGAACGCAACCCCCGCGATGGAGGAGGGATTACTGTAAATGGCAAATCTTCAAAAGGCCTGGAAGAATTTACTACAGGACTACATGAAAAACATATACAGCAGTGTATCAAATCAAATTGCCTTACTTTTACATTCTAGAAGAGGCCAAACAAAATTCTGACTTGTTTTAAAAACACAAAACATTTTTGACAGATTATACTGTGTCAGTGCTTCCTTTATTTAAATGTTACACACTGTTTATACTGTATGAGCAATGCAACACTTACTGCCAAGATAAACAGAAAATGAAAAAAATTCCTTGGATAGCATAAGATATTTGTAAAGGGCTACACAGTACATATGTTTTGGCCAAGTCCTGTGTTTCTGAATGCATACAATATTATTGTTATGAAAAATTTCAAAGTACATTAAACAAAATAAACAAGAATAAAAACTACGTACCCAAAGATCACAAAGAATGTTTCTGCATTCTGGACAATCTGTTAACAGCGGACAACCTGCTGCTGAGTCCCAAACAAAAGTCTGGTCATGCTTTAAGATTGGATACTGTGCTGCTCTTGGATATTTTTTTACTTGCCCACATTCTTTTTTCTGCCTCTAGAAGTAACTGTTGTTATCACTCTGAAATAATTCACAGCAAGGATATGTACCTGCTTGGCTTTAGCATTTAACTATGCTTTTAAAGCACGTCTCAGTTGTATGACTTTGCTTCGATTTGATGTTCCACATGCTCAACTCAGTGACTATGACTTGCATATGGCCTTGTCAAGTTCCAGCGTTCACCGAGTAGTTGGTGTGAAGTTCAAGGCTAGTCTTCATTGAGGAGATGCTAGATGATTGATAAATCCTATAATACTGTATTAGCTGTATTGAAAAGTAGATTTTAAATCAAGACTAATTAAAGTAAACCAGCATCCCACCACGGACTTCATTTTATATAACAAATCTCCTTGGAACTGCTATGAAACAATACAAACTAGAAGCATTTTAAGCTTTTTCAGATTTTGCTTCCTAGAGATTGATTTCTATATTTTAACACATCAATAATCTCCTTTTGTCTATAAGTATATTGATCAGAGTTAACCTTAAGTGAGCAGCATTCAGGCAACAGTCGACTTTAATCAATAAGACCATGAACACAATAAAACATGCTTAAAATTTTATTGTGTTTTCTGTTTAACAACCTAGTAAAGCTAATATAGTGTATGTTAAACATGAAAGCATCATTTTATAATACAATATAAATGTTTTGAATAAAGATAATTTCTGGATTCCAACCAAATATAATGGTGTTAGCATAAAATAAATCTTCTATACGAAAAATAATATACTGCTCAAAAAAATTAAAGGAACACTTTGAAAACACATCAGAACTCAATGGGAAAAAATCATGCTGGATATCTATACTCATATGGACTGGGTAATGTGTTAGGAACTAAAGAATGCCACATCATTTAATGAAAATGAAAATTATCAGCCTACACAGGGCTGAATTCAAAGACACCCCGAAAATCAAAGTGAAAAAATGATGCGGCAGGCTAGACCATTTTGCTAAAATTTCACTGCAGCAACTCAAAATCGTACTCAGTAGTTTGTATGGCCCCCACATCCTTGCATGTATGTCTGATGGACCAGGGCATCACTGAGCTCCTGGACAGTCTGACGTGCAACCTGGCGGCGTCGGATGGAATGAAACATAATGTCCCAGAGGTGTTCTTTTGGATTTAGGTCAGGCGAGCGTGGGGGCCAGTCAATGGTATCAATTCCTTCACCCTCCAGGAACTACCTGCATACTCTCGCCACATGAGGCTGGGCATTGTTGTGCACCAGGAGGAACCCAGGACCCACTGCAATTTCATAGGGTCTGACTATAGGTCAAGGTAAAGTTGTCTAGCCTTTAGAGGTCTGTACATCTCTCCATGGATATGCCTCCCCAGACCAACACTGACCCACCACCAAACCAGTCTTGCTGAACGATGTTACAGGCAGTATAACATTTTCCACCACTTCTCAAGACCCTTTCATGTCTGTCACATGTGCTCAGGGTGAACCTGCTCTCATCTATGAAAAGCATATGGTGCCAGTGGTAGACCTGCCAATTCTGGTATCTATGGCAAATGCCAATCGAGCTCCACGGTGCTGGGCAGTGAGCACAGGGCCCACTAGAGGACGTCAGGCCCTCAGGCCAACCTCATGAAGTCTGTTTCTGATAGTTTGGTCAGAGACATTCACACCAGTGGCCTCCTGGAGGTCATTTTGTAGGGCTCTGGCAGTGCTCATCCTGTTCCTCCTTCCTCCTTACAGGTCCTGCTGATAGGTTAAGGACCTTCTATGGCCCCATCCAGCTCTCCTAGAGTAACTGCCTGTCTCCTGGAATCTCCTCCATTCCCTTAAGACTGTGCTGGGATACACAGCAAACCTTCTGGCAAAGGTCTGGCAAAGGCACGTATTGATGTGCTATCTTGGAGAAATTGGACTACCTGTGCAACCTCTGTAGGGTCCAGGTCTCGCCTTATACTATCAGTAGTGACACTGACCGTAGCCAAATGCAAAACTAGTGAAAAAACAGTGAGAAAAGAAGAGGAGGGGAAAATGTCAGTGGCCTCCACCTGTTAAACCATTCCTGTTTTGGGGGTCGTCTTATTGTTGCCCCTCTAGTGCACCTGTTGTTAATTTCATTAACACCAAAGCAACTGAAACTGATTAACAACCCTCTCTGCTACTTAACTGACCAGATCAATATCCCAGAAGTTTCATCGACTTAATTCTATACTCTGATTAAAAAGTGTTTCTTTAATTTTTTTGAGTAGTGTACAAACTGAATTAACACATGTACAGTATCACAGAACAGTGGTTAGTGCTACTTCACATCTTTAAAAGACTGCATTTGGTCACAGTCTGTATAAAAAAAGTTCTGACCTACCATTCTAAGATGTGCATGAAGGGTTAATTGGAGACCCTACACTTGTATAATGTATTTTTGTAAGTGTATCCTGTCTTGGACTAGCAAAGACAAATTGTTTCTTCCCATTATTCCCAACACATGCAGATTATGGGGACTGGTTGGTTTGTGTATGTTTTCACCATGCAATGGGCTGGGGTCCTGACCTGTAATTGCCCCTTCCTTGTGCCTGATGCTTGGTAGGATAGGTTCCAACTTTCACATGACTTTACTCTGGATAAGCAGACTAGAAAATGGATGTATGGTTGATGATATATTTTACAAAATACAAATAAAACCTAATAATGCTAATTTATTACATTCTTGCATTTAACTGCTTCTCTCTTTGCCACATTAGGGTCTACAAATTAATGATTTAAAAGAAATAAAATCTTCAAAATCAAAACACTCTTTTTCAAAAAGAATACCTAAAAAGGAAGTGAGCCAATAATAACTATATTTATTACAGGCTGAATATCCCTAATCTGAACATTCAAAATCGGATATGCTCCAAAATCTAAAACGTTTTAAGGGCAAAAATTATGCCACAAGTGAAAAATTCACTCACTGGCCTAAGTTATCCATGTGGTGTCCTGGCCAATATCATCTGTAATTATTATTTACTGATGAGCAGATGTGAATAACTTATGAGCTGGTTCATACCATTTATGACCAACTTCTTTAATCCCTTTTTGAATTTTAAGCACAAAGCACCACTACAAGAGTGATTTTTTGGGGGGTTATGGTGGCTTGTGTTGTGGGTCCTCAGCGATGTAGATAGATAGATAGATAGATAGATAGATAGATAGATAGATAGATAGATAGATAGATAGATAGATAGATAGATAGATAGATAGATAGATAGATATTTTTTTTTTTTATTTTTAAAAAACAACTTTATTAAATTCAGTATGAAATACATTAAAAACACAAAATCTAACCACGGGTACAAAAACTATAATAAAATCACATTTTGAACTTCTAAATACTCCCAGTCCATCCCTTTATTTCATAAATACCCACCCAAACCCTCGCCCCTTCATTCATCCCTTCCATTCCCACAATTCCACTCATTTATTACAAAAACTATACAGATTTCTGCTCATACATATTCTATTAATAATCAAATTATAACTAGAATACAAAGTGCAGTTCATCATTGTCATAATTACACAATACATTATTTACACACCACTTTTCCTTAAACTGTGAAAGATTTCTAGTAGATTTATAAAAATTCAGATCTACTTCTATTCTACTTTTACAAGTCATTTTAAATAATACTGAGGGGTCTGTGCTGCCTGCTCCCTTAACTTTATTTTTCCGAGTTTTCCATATTCCCAGTTTCGCCTGTCCTAAAATAAAGTTAACCAGGTTAACATTTGTATTTGTTTTTTTTGAGCTCTTTACCCCAAACACAAACACCATCCTATTATAACAGACCCCCAGACCCTCAATCAACTGCTTTATCATTTTAAAAAAAGTCCCCAATCTTTCACAAAACATAAAACAGTGAAATACAGTCTCCCTTAACCCACAGAAAGGGCAGGTATCTAAAACCCCTGGACAAATAACTGATAAAAAGGAGTTCACAGCAACTATACAATGCAATATCCTCCACTGTAAATCCCCTACCCTACTGGTCAATGGTGGTCTATATAGCGCTCTCCAGGCTGGCAGTGTTCCTTCAGGAATGGCAATCTTCGTCCTCCAGGGTGTGTCAGCCTTCACTGCTTTCAGTTGATCCTGATTCTTTACTTTTACGCAGATCCTGTAGAGCTGTTTTCCTTTGATGGTGTGCAAGGGCAAGTCTCTCAGATCTTTTGTCGAAAGTAATCTGTTGGTGTTACTATTGTCCCAATCTCCTCCTGGAGACACCACAAGTGTATTGAAAGTCTGATCTTCGGGTGGTTTCAGCTTGTCTTTAAAAGTGGTCTGCAGGAGTGTCCTTACTTCACTTCCTAGAGATGCTTTAACTTGTGTTAGGAAATTCCCCACAAGCCGCACTGAGTGCACTTCTGTTTCTGCTGCTACCGTTTCTGGACTTTTCCAATTAAAATCATCCCAGTTGATTAAATGTTTTAATTGTGTAATGTTATTTCTACAGAGACTATGAATAAAGCTTGCAGACTGTCCTATTGTGGTGCAGATATTTGGATTAAATACAATGGGCTCTTCTAGAATCCAAAACAATGATAGGTCATCACAGTCTCTTTGAATTGATAAAAATTGCCAAGCTTTAAAAAGACTCTTGTAAAAGTCTGGTACTTGTAAGGTCTCAGGTTTCTCAAGATGACACCATATTAAGCTTTTGCCCAATCCCATTTGTCCCACATGGTTAAAAAAAAGCAGTGCTAGATTCATCCAGGGCTCGGGCGTTATGGAGTATAACAGTTTTTGCACTGTCTGAAGGCGGAAGGCAATAATTCTACTTTCAATGTCCATAATCCCCTGCCCACCTTCATCAAGTGGCAAGTATAATAAGCCCCTCCTCAACCAGTGAAGACCATCCCAAAAAAAATTAACAACAGTTTTTTGAATCTCTTGAATAATCTGTGGTGGAGGCTCCAGACAGATACACCGGTGCCACAGACTTGAAGTCACCAGATTGTTAATTACTAACATCCGACCTCTGTACGACATTTGGGATTGTATCCATTTCCATCTGGCCAACCGAGCCACCACTTTCTCCAAGAGTCCATCCCAGTTCTTCTGGACATAATGATCATCTCCTAGATGTACTCCCAGGTAGAGAATCCCTCCTGTGCTCCATTGCATCTCTCCTTGTAAACTCGGTGTCTTATATCCAGCCCAGTCTCCAACTAACAAAGCACTGCTTTTACTCCAGTTTACTTTAGCATTGGAAATCAGTTCATATTTCCTTTGACAGTCAGTAAGATTATCAAAGTCTTCTTGATTTGTGATAAAAACAACAATGTCGTCTGCGTAGGCCGTGACCTTTACAGGATTCCCAGTACAGTGAGGAATGGAGAGACCAGTCAGCACTTTTCTCAGGTTCACTAAGAATGGCTCTAAGGCGAGGGCGTACAGCATCCCTGATAACGAACAGCCTTGTCGGACTCCTCTTTGGACGCTGAAAGGCGCACATAAACCACCATTGACCTTAACTATACCAGAAATGTCACAATACAACAGCCGAATGTACTTTATAAATTGTTCCCCAAATCCAAAGGCCTTGAGAGTGTTCCATAGATATGAGTGTCTGACTCTATCAAAGGCTTTTTCTTGGTCAATTGAAATAAATCCTGTTCTAAAATTGAACAGTTTTGCTGCAGCAATAATATCTCTAACTAAAAAAATGTTATTAAAAATGGACCTATCAGGGATGCAGTAGCTCTGGTCAGGATGCACCAGTTTCACTAACACTGTGCGCATTCTGTTAGCCAAGGCTTTAGACAGGATTTTATAATCTGCACAAAGTAAAGACACAGGCCTCCAGTTCTTAATATGGCACAAATCACCTTTTTTTGGCAGAAGTGTGATCACTGCCCTTCTACAGCTCTGAGGTAGCACACCTGATTTAACACTGTGTTCTAACACTTCTAACAAATCCTGGCCAATGACATCCCAAAATTCTTTATAAAATTCAATTGGAATGCCATCAATCCCAGGGACTTTTCCATTATGAAGTTCGTTCACTGCTGCCAAGATTTCTGCCATAGTGAGCTCTTTGTTCAGCTCGGTGGCATCTGTTTCAGAAAGCTGTGGTAAGTCCTCTAAAAAGGACTGCAAGTCTTCGTCACTACCACATCCCTCAGTAGAAAACAGATTTTTATAAAACTCACGGACCTCAGTTCTTATCTCACCCAAGTCCTGTGTCTTTTCACCATTAGCTTTACTCACACAGTGTAGAATTTTGCTTTGAGAATTCTTTTTTTCCAAACTAAAAAAATATTGTGTTGGTGCATCCATTTGAGTTAACTGCTGGAAGCGAGCCCTTACTAGAGCCCCCTGAGCCTTTGTATCTAGTAAATGTGAGAGCCCCCTCTTTGTTGCTTTGAGACTCTCCGTAAGTGTTTCATCTGAGCCATTCCCTAAGAGCTGTTCAATCTGAGATATTCTGCCTTCCAGCTCTGTCATTTCTGACTGTAACAACCGTGTGACATTTCTGGTATATTGCTGACACAAGGATCGAATGTGGTTCTTCCCCAGTTCCCACCACTGCTGTAAGCTGTTGAACTCCTTCTTTGAATCCCTCCAACCTCTCCAAAAATAATTAAAAATATCTTTAAATCTCTGATCCTGTAGTAGGAGTACATTAAAATGCCAGTAAGCACTGCGGGGCCTGTAGGTGCTTGATAGAACTGTACAGACCACTAAGCTGTGGTCTGAGAAACCAGTGGGGACAATGGAGCATTCCTTAAATAGACCCAAAAAGTGTTTAAGGGTGTAAAATCTATCGAGTCTTGCCATAGAAAGGATCTCACTAGTTATCTTTCCCCATGTGTACTGCCTGCTGCTGTCTCCATGCTTACTCCTCCACACATCCACCAGCCCCGTCTCCCCCACTATCCTCCCCAATTCCCGTGCAGATAGGGGGTGTGGCTCCAAGCTGTTATTTCTGTCCCTCTGAGGGTCAAGGGTACAATTAAAATCCCCACCCAATATCACCACTTCCTCAGGGTCACACTGACTTAAAACATCTGCTAATACTTTAAAAAAATCAAGTTTTTCATTCCCATTATTTGGAGCATATACATTAAGAAAAGTGAACCAACAGCCATTTACTTTCGTTTTTACTTTCAGTAGCCTCCCTTTCACTACCTCATGCACATTATGATCCTCTGTTCGAAAACTGCTACAAAACAAGACCGCCACCCCCGCACTGACATTTGTCCCATTACTAAAGAAGCAGTCCCCCTTCCAGTCCCTGCTCCACTCCCACTGGTTTGTCTCATCTATGTGGGTTTCCTGTAAAAAGGTGACTGTCAGATTTTTCTGATTTAGAAACTCAAAAAGCGTCAGTCTCTTACTTGGATTCCTCCCACCATTAATATTTAAACTTCCCAATTTCAAGTTCGCCATACTGATTAAATGTAAACAGCAACTTAGCACCAAACCAAGTGACCACCACAGATACAGCGGCGGAAAATTCCCAAAAATGTTATCCATTACAGTTTTCATTTTTTAGCCTGTTTCCTCAACCTATTCGTAATATTCTTTAATCTCACGAGCTCTTTGATGTTAAACGTCGTGGCCATGGTCTTGTCTTTTCTCAAACTACTCACTGATGATATAAAAAGATTCACATCGGGAAAAAAATCCGCCACATTCACCCTTCTCCTGCCCTCCGTCGCCTGTAAAAACTGTTTCACACTCTGGGCGCTGTAACCGCCCCTGCCACTTAAATCTTGGGAGTCCGAGATGGTTGAACAGTCTGACATTTCTCCATCACCCTCCTCCCCTGCGCTCACCACGGCAGGACCGTCATCGACCGTCTCTGCGAGAACTGCAAAAGCCCCCTTAGCATTAAACAGAGGATCAGCAGGATCTCCGCCCTCTACGCCCGATCCCCGACTCGTGTTCATCCGCTTTTTAGTTGTACCACCGTCTTCTACTCCATGCCTTTTCCGCCCTGGGCGTCTAAACTCGCCGTCTTTCTCAATATCAATATTTCCATCCTCCTCTTCCACATCCACATCTCCCCATGATCTGCCCGGTACTGTTACGGAAATCTCCGTATTCAAACCACTTTCATTCTCATCTGGATTACCTTTTGGGATGTCTTCCTCATCCCCCTGAGGCATTGCCTCCCCCTCGTCTACAATCTCTCGGCTCCCAGCTACTACAGGACGGCTTTGAACTTCACCTTCCGACCTTTCCTGAACTTCATGTTCATTGCCTCGTTTTTCTTTTCCTTTTTCGGGACAATGTTTAATCAGATGGAGTTCACTCCCGCACCGTAAACATTTCATTTCATCAGAAGACACAAAGATCACATAATCAAATCCATCAACTTTAAACTTCATTGCAATATTGAGATTCTCGTTAATTCTGTTCAAAACCATGTAAACCTGCCTTCGAAAGGACAGAACATGTTTTAATGCTGGGGATTTACACCCCAATGGAATAAAACGAATTTTAGAAACAAGTCTGCCATGGCGCTCCAGCTCTTTTTCAATTGTTTCATTCTTTATAAACGGCGGCACATTTGAAATAATTACTTTGCGTGCTGGGGTGCCCAGCGGAGTTACCTGAACAAAAGATCCATCAACAACTACACCTCTTTCCACCACTATTGAGACCAGATCTACTGAACTTAAGAATAAAACAATCGAGCCGCTCATTCTGGAAGCCGATTTAATATTTTCACAACCGACCACCTGACCGACTGCTAAAACTGTAGATAGATAGATAGATAGATAGATAGATAGATAGATAGATAGATAGATAGATAGATAGATAGATAGATAGATAGATAGATAGATAGATAGATAGATACTTTATTAATCCCAATGGGAAATTCACAATTGTACTGAGCACAGCAAAGTACCAACACAGGAATAACAAATTGGGGGCTGGTCAGTGAAGATTCAGAAGATGCGAGTGCATTAACAAAGGGTGAAAGGCGTGACAGCAGCTGCACAGAGCTTCCAAACTGGTGTGGAGGAGGGGATTTGAGCTACATGATAACACCTATATGGAAGTTCAAAAGTACTGCTCAGCACCCACAGAGCTTAGATGGAACATAGGCTCTGAAACTCTGTTGGCACCAGTTTGTTATCAACCATTGTCACCGCCAGACCTACATGCATTGCTCACTATTGTTTTCTTATCCTCTGTGTACAGCAAACCTTTTAATCAAAACATAGCATTGTAGTTGGACACTGAAAGATTGTTGTTTGTTGGTGCTGCTGATGCTACTATGGAAAAATTTGTTTCATGCACAAAATTACTAAATGTATTATGCAAAACTACCTTCAGGCTACATGTAAAAGGGGTATATGAAACATACATACAATTTTGTATTTTTGTACATACATCTCCAAGATCTCATTATGAATATGCAAATATTCCAAAATATGAAATACTTCTAATCTTAGGTAATTCGGATTAGGGATGCTGAATGTGTATTATTGTTATAAATGGGGCAAAATCTTTGTATAGTATCTTTTATTCTTGCAAAACTATGTAGTAGAAGCACAGTACTTAGCTTGTTTGACCAGTTTGTCAAAATGCTCACAATCCTTTTCCTGTTTAGCTTGTGGATGTATTTTGGATTTTTTTTTATCAAGAAGGGGATGTCAGCATTATTTTGCATGATTTTTTTTGTTTCAAATGTTATTTTTTTTTTACTATAGGGCACATATGGCAATATCTTCACATTTTTTGTGTATATTGTAAGTAGGAATGCTGATATGTGCACTACATTAAAGCTTAATGAAACTACTTTAAATGTTAACAATATTTTATTGTGTTGATCCAGCTTGAAGACAAAATTGCAAAGGCTATGCCCAATTGGCCAATATTCTTTGTCCTGAAGCAGAATTACTACATGTTCATAATAGTGGTGGGGACAATGTTTAGGCAACTAACCTGTCATTTTTTTTTTATCTTGCTACGAATGTAGCCGAGTTAAACTGATTAATTAAATTATGGATTTTTAATTATTACTATTGTTTTTTTTTAACTTGAGATTTCAATTGCTTGTAAAACTGATGAACAACTATAGATATTGCTCCTCAAATAAGAGGACAATGGATGATTTTAGATCCATCCACAAAATTATCAAAACCAAAGTAACCTGGATTCTCCATTAATGTCAAAGTGCACTTAATTATAAAATGACCTACAATCTGATAGATTGCTAACTTTTTAATGTCTATAGACAATAGAGTTTATTGAATGCAGAAGAATGTTTGAAAAATATTTTTCAGTGCAGCATATCTGTGTGGTGATTACACAAATTCTTTAAGAGCTATATAGGTGGATATCTCGCTGATTATGACTAGTCCACTTAAATTTAAATTAATCTTCAGTAGCTTCGAGACTTGGCATTTATCTTTTGTCACCATAGAAATGAAATTAACAAAGGCTCGGATATAATCATTGTGAGGGTATCTTAAAATGAATTAATCTTATTTAATTATTTTACACTAAACGAGTGTCAAGAGAAAAAAAAATCTCAGCTTGATCCAATAGCAAAGACTTGCACTATGGAACAAGTTACGTCTGAAAGGAACTGGCTATAATCAAGGTCTAAAAAATAAAAGATGAACATGTGAACTTTTGACAGTTTAGTTACATAAGTTTAGAAATTAAGCAAGAGTATACTTCAGCTGGAAAAAATTAGAAAATATCTTACGGTTGGCCTGGACAAACAATACAAAAATCAAAGGAACAAAGTACTGTTGTTTAAGTGGCCTTTTGATTGGAAATGTATAATAACTGAGGCTTTCAGCTCTGAAATATCCAACAAAATAATAAATAGATATTTTTCACACGTAATAAAATAGTAAGCTCGGGACCTTTACCTAAATGTACTTAATTTTAAGACAGAAAACAAGGAAATGTAATTCAAATAGTAATAACAGAAAAGAGGGCCCCCGTCCTCAGTAAACTTTCAGAGAGACCACAATATGAATGAAAACAAATTGCAAAATATTCAAATCACTAAAAATCAAGAACAACTGTGCTATCAAACTTATCTTTTTAAAGTGGATGCTTCCTCAGAATTCAAAATACTGTAGCATCTTGGCCAGGATGCAGAGTGGCTGCTCTGAGACACCTGGATCTGGCAAGAGAAGCAGAGAGCACCACGGACAGCAGACTATCAAGTAGACCAGGATAACATGCAACAGATTCACACTGTGTGACAAACAGTGGTGGGACTGTGTTTGGGTGACATAAAAAGGATAGGCAGGGCTGGAGTGGGCAGTCAGACCTTTCTTTTGCAATGGTGGCAGGTACAGTGGTGAACGCGTCAGCTGGGTTGAAAAGGTGTGCAGTGGTGATTTTCATCCATACTGAAAAGAGCACTGGAGTTGCAGAAACCTCAGTGAGTTCAAAAGTGGAGTGAGAATACAGGTAGTGGACCTGTGACCTGAGACCAGACACTTGGGAGAAGGCCATAAGTAGAGGAGTGAGCTATGAAACAGATAGAACGTTCTGGAGTAGCTAGGATGTCCCTCACGGTCAGAACAAGACAAGTATGTTAAACATGGCCCATATCAACTGTTATATTTGTCAAAGACCCCCTTTAAATGTACATTTCTATATATAATGCAGCTGTAGTACTAATATGTAGATAAAATAATTATGGGATGCTCCTAATGACCAAAAAAAAAAACAAGTAAAAAAAAAAAACGTGACACACCTAAGTGTCATAAAGAAATTTATTGTTTTGGCATGATGGCATAGATGTGACAATTTCATAAAGGATATTTTAGGGTGACTTCACACCTGCTCTGTTCACTTTTTAAGGCCACCAATGTGTCAGGACTGGCCATCCTTCCACATCTTTTCCACTAACTTGATTGTAATTTGTGGACAGAAAATGCCTTTACATTTCCAGTTGTGTTAAATGTTTCTATCATAAAATCAATTAGCTGTTGTAATTAACTTATGAAAAACTGTCTGCAGCAATTAATTCTGCATTTGAAAAATTACTTTTGATTTTTTTTTTTCATAAATACATAATAATTGTATTCTTAAGTTAAAAAGTAATACCTAAGCCAAATATGTAGTAAGCAGCTTTTGTTGTTATCAAAATATCTGCAGTGACAAATTCTGTATTTTGGCATTTAATGGTTATCATTCATCCTTAAGAAATGCCTAATCATTTTATGTTATACTGTTTAGCAACAATTTGGCACCAGGTGTCCACCTGTTTGGAAACATAGTGTCTCTTTCTGGAAACATTAAAACTCTTGCACCTTATCAATCTCTCAAAACAAGTACTGCAGCAGCAGTTTTTTTATATTTTAGAAAAAACAAAAAATTATACAAACAAACACACACACACACACACTATACAACATCACTCCGAAGCAACACGTAAACAATTTTTAACTATGTACATATATTTACTGTATATACTCATCTAAACCTTTACTTTCAAAAATTATTTTTCACATCAGTACTGAAACCATTTTACCACAAGACACAGAAAAAAACGTACATTTTATGCAAAACATTGTTTTTTTTTTGTGCTATAGTTCACCCATCTTCTACTGCCTTCTGCTGCAGTTGCCGCACATTGCATTGCATTTTAATTTATTTTTCTTTGTGTTGTTACTTTTTTTCTTGCATTTCACATCTGGAAACCTAAGTACATACATACATTTTCATACTAACTTCTTCCATTGCTGGGTTAAAGGGGTGATGAAGTGACATTCGATCAAGGGAAATGTCATCAGGTGAAACTTTGAGAGGCACAAGTACAGGATAATAGTATGCTGTAAAAGTTTCTTGCAAAAAATGTGGAAGTTACAAAGACATCATAGTTTATTTACACAAAATACAATGTGCACTGTTTGTACTTATGCAAAGCCTTTAAGTGTGTTACTGGTCTGTTTGTGTGTTTCCTTTCTGAACAATTGTTTAGAAAAGACCACATTACAATTCTTTTTACTTGAATGTTTATTTAAAGTTTGTTTTGATATTTTTATGTATGCTGTTTATAAAATATTGCAATACGTATTCAATTAACATTTAACGCAAAAGAACTAAAAGCAAAATAAGTCATAAACCTCCTGCACCCTTTTCTTGATCTGAGCCAGCACATTAGCCAGCCCACAGACAGGGGAGGCACACATTGGATTTAGTGATTACTAAAGGATTAAAAGTTGATGTAAAGCAGATTGTGGATATCAGTTTATCATACCATTTTTTCTTATTTAATGTAAAAATACTGATAGCTACAACTAATGAGAAGCATATTGTTACAAAATGCTATTACGATACATCTGCAGCTTCAAAGTTTGCCAACATTCTAAACAACCAGTCCATTTGTAGTGCTTACTACGACTGCGATAATAATGTAAATAGTAAGGTGGAAAAGTTTAATACTAAAGTTAGAGCTGATGCTGACATAGTTACAAATGAAAAGATAGTTAAAAAAATCCTCCAGCACAATTATACTATGGAAGACCCAATGAGTGTCTAATTTAAAGAAAACATGCCAGAGAGCTGAGAGTAAATGGAGAAAAACTAAATTGATAGTTTACTATAAAATACTGAAGGCTAAAATGACAGAAAACAACAACATAGTCTGTCTGGAGAGGTGGTGCTAATTATCTAAAATCTATATATATAAAATCCCTATGTGCGTCCAGGTGTCTGTGTGTGGGTGTCTTCTGGTGAAGTGCGCATGCGCGGGGCATGGTGCGGCGCGCAATATTGCTGTCAGAGAAAGTTAGAGGCGTTTTACGGAAATACAAACCAGTATTACTGCGAGAGGAAATTAAAGGTACACAATACAGTGACGCATATTACAGCCACATACAAGCCAGTATTACTGTCAGAGGAGATTAAAGGCATATTACCGACGCGCACGCCTGTATTACCGCCAGAGAAAATTAAAGGTATATTACGGACGTACGGACGTATATTACGGATGTACAAGCCAGCGGACGTACAAGACGGTATCCTTCAATAAGGGCGCGCACAGGCATCCTTCAATAAGGGCGCGCACAAAAAGGCGAGCCTCAAAAGGACGACCTCAATTGGGCACAGCGAATAAAGGCACGCGTAAATAAAGATCTGCACCTGTTGCTCTTCACATATTCCAGAGCCATTTGAACTAAATTATCTACCCGCCCTTATTGAATAGAGCCGTACAAGACAGTATTACTGTCACAGAAAATTAAAGACACACAATACACGGCGGCAGCCCACGAAGAACAGTCAGCTCAGCAAGTAAACATCAACAAAAGAAAGGCAGAAAGAAAAAAAAATACGACCAACAAAAAGAATGAGGTCAAAGTCCCTTGCCATTTAATATGGACTGTTCCAACTAATGTTTATGCACTACTGTTCTAGCGCCCGTTATTGTAACGGGCTAAATGACTAGTTATAAATAATAATGCTGGTTATCCAAGCAGTTTTATTCTCTACTATTTGCTAATTCCATGTCACACAATGGAATGCCTCCAAAAAACTTCCAGTGAAACTTTTGCTATATTTTTTAAACACAATACTAATAATATTGGAAATAATATAGTATATAAAGCTGATCCTATTAAATTCTGAGGTTCCATTTTAAGCAAATTAAATTCTTTCACCAGGATAGATTTGCCTGATCTATATATAGTATAATTTCTCAACTGAAACCCTCTACCTACGTCCTTGACCCAATACCAACAAGCTTTTTCAAAAAAGTATCCAATGTGCTAATTGATAGTGTACTTGATATAGTAAATTCATCATTAGATACTGGGGTCTTCCCAGACTGTCTCAAGACTGCTGTTGTTAAACCCCCGCTCAAGAAAAATAATCTCGACTCTTCTATTTTTGACAATTTTAGACATATTTCTATCCTGCCTTTCTTAAGTATAATTCTAGAAAAGGCAGTCATTACATAGCTAAAGGATCACTTCAACAAATATGTTATTCTTCACAAGTTTCAGTCAGGATTTAGTACAAATCACAGTACAGAAACTGCACTGGTTAAAGTAGCAAATGACTTACAGGTTAATGTGGACAGAGGCCATTTATCTGTTCTCATCCTCTTAAATCTAAGTGCAGCATTTGATACCATTGACCACAATATTCTTATAAATCGCCTTACTCTGGCAATGTCTTAAATTGGTTTGAGTCTTACTTAACAGGTAGAAAATTCTTTGTTAGGTGTGGTAATTATACTTCGGAGACACATGATATTCTATTTGGTGTTCCACAAGGATCTATCCTGGGTCCAATGCTCTTTTCAATCTACATGCTTCCATTATGTCAGATTATCTCAACGCATAACATGAGCTACCACAGCTATGCAGATGACACACAACTGTATTTATCAATAGCGCTTGATGACCCCGACTCTCTTGGTTCACTAACTCAATGTCTTACTTGTGTTTCTGACTGGATGAGTAGTAATTTTCTCAAACTACATAAGGAGAAAACAGAAATCTTAGTTGTTGGCAAAAATGGATATAGTAAGAGTATTAGAAATAAACTTTAGGCTTAAAATTCAACACAAAGGTAAAGAATTTAGGGATAATTATTGACTCTAACCTAAATTTTAAAAGGCATATTAATCAGATTATCAGGACAGTGTTTTTTCACCCTGGGAATACAGAAAAAGTTGTATCCCTTATAACTTTGCAAGATGTTGAAAAATTAGTTCACACTTTTGTTTTTTGTTGGCTAGATTACTGTAATGCACTCCTTTCAGGACTACCCAAGAAAGACATCAATTGGTTGCAACTAGTGCAAAATGCAGCTGCCAGAATCTTAATTATGAAAAGAAAATCCGAGCACATCTCTCCAATTTTCAAGTTGTTACATTGGTTATCTGTGCCATTCAGAATTGACTTTCAAATACTACTTATGGTTTACAAAGCCTTAAATAATCTTGCTCGTCATAAATTTTGGAAGGCCTGTCACCTTACACTCCAAATCGTAACCTTCAATTTTCAAATGAGGGTCTGCTTATAATTCCAAGAGCTAAACTTAAAAGAAATGGTGAGGCAGCCTTCTGCTGTTATGCACTTAAAATCAGGAGTAGTTTACCAATAGAAATTCACCAGGCTAAAACAGTGGAGCATTTTAAAAAACTGCTAAAACCCATTATTATAACATGGCTTTCTCATAGCTACATTTTAGTGTACCCCTGATAAACCATATATGCATTGAATCTTCATTTTCTTTATGGCTCTGAAATTCATACTAATCCTTAATTTTATTGGCTGTTTTTTTTTCCAGGTTTTTCTGGGGTGCCGATCTGCGCTATCTCCATCTGGAGTTTTTCCTGTCTTCAAATCCAATGGATCTTACTTTATTTCTTGTTATTGAGTATTGCCTAATCTTATTGATGTTTTTTTATAAATGTTTCTTTCTTTATCTTGTAAAGCACTTTGAGCTGTACCATTTGTATGAAAATTTTCTTTTCCACTATTCTCATTTTTCTTTTATTTCTAACTCTGTTATTGGGTCTTGTAGTATTCCTCTGTCATCTCCACTCTCATCTCAATCTCATTTAACGTTTTCTTGTTCCCTGTCCACTTTGACAAAATCTGCTTCTGTTACTTATGCTTTTCTACATAAGGATGTCTTCAAGTCCTACCCATTCAGTCAGCCTTGGAACATGATTTATCACTGTTTGTTCCTCTTGACTGGATCCTAAATTTTTAAAAACATCACTTTTGACTCTAGAAATCCCAGTCATCAGCACAAACAATTCAAATGTGTGCACTGCCTGTATATTACTTCCCATAAACAATGGGAAAGTATGTCAACTTTCAAACACACATAAAGTGGAGTTAATGGTAGCCAGCAAGCAGTGAACAGAAGTTAGAACTAAAAGCTAACTTTGTCCATGTGTCAGACCCATTCACATTCTTAATTTCTATAAACGCTATGCCTACTGCAGCTTCTATGCAGCAGACCAGTATAGTTAGTAATAGGCAGAGAGAAAAAAAAACCAACTACAATGGTATCAGAGAATCAAGAGACAGACTAGAATCTAAACAGTGTGTGCTTTTGTGTTAGTCAGAATACTGTACCAGTCATTCTCAAATTTAGTCCTCTGCTGCCCTACAGCTATAAAGATTTGTTTCAAGCACAGTACGTAATTTTTACTTTTATTCACTCTTATAGCTTAATTAGTTGCCCTTTCTCTTATTTTGTAAAGAAATTAATTACTATGAGAATTGCATTTATAAGAATTTAAGACGTATCTGCAAGTCTTTTAAGTTCACTTTTTCAATGAAGCTGGCTCTCTTAATTGTATCCAAATACTGACAATCAATCACCAGCAGAACAGACATTTGAGTTTCAGCAAAAATGCAATTCTCTGTATGTAGTTCTGCATTTTAAAGGGTTTTTGTTCATACTTAATTGAATTTATTTTATATTTTGAATTGAAATTAAACAAGTTATTATTTTTACCGTCTTGGTTTTCATTACATCTGCAACGTTTTGGTACTGGTCATGTGACTGAGTTGTTTTGCTTATTATATCACAAACACTATGTATAAATATGCCAGTGACTGTGCTTTTAGCTTATCCCTTGGTTCATACAAAAACCCTTTATTTGTGGTAGTTAATTTCAAAACACATAGGCCCTTACATCAAGTTTTTACCTTCTGGCTTTGAACTCTTTGTTCTTAGACTCAATCTTTGTCTTGCCCCTTTGGTTTTGGTTGCTCAGTTTAATTTAATTTAATTTTAATCCCCCAAACTATGCGACTCTTCAATTCCACCCCGGGGGATAAACGTTAACATTATTCAAAGTTGTTGTCTGTTTTTACCTACATTTTTATTACTCTTTAATATTGTTTTTTTGTATCAGTATGCTGCGGCTGGAGTATGTGAATTTCCCCTTGGGATTAATAAAGTATCTATCTGTCTATCTATCTAATTTTGCTTCATGGTATTTTGACCCTTACCTTCTATTTTTTGACTATAATTTTTGTCTCCCATCATCCATCTCCTCCATAACAAGAGTAGACAACACTGAATGCTCACTTTTGTGCTAACAGCTTAAGTAACCAGAACAAAATACTTGAGAAAACAAAATAATGAATTTGTATGTGTTAATTAATCTATCACTGAGTAAAAATATATTAACATAACCAGTTTATGATTTCTGGTTGGATATAAAAAAAACCTAACCAAAAAGAAACAAAGAGAAAATTAGTAACTTTGCAGGGGCATGAACTTACAGCCACAGTGTGCAATTACAACTGAAAATAAGAATAAGAACCATAGTACTATAATTAAAAGAAAAATCAGTAGAGAATGAGAATTGGGAGATTGGCAGGTTGGATGTGCAAGGATGGTTGGTGTCTGTCGATTGCGGCAGGCTAGTCGGGGGAAAAAAGTCCAGGGCCAGTTTTTGGTACTAATCCAATTCCAATACCAAGCCACATATTTTAGATCATGCTGTGCCCGGTGTTTATGTTTTTTAGCCCAATGAAAATGCACCTTCCTTTTTTGTTAACGGAGAGTTGAAGTCAGTTATGTCACTAGCTGGCACACACCATTCTTCACAGGATTCAGCTCATTTTGCTTTCTGATATATTGTTTTTAACATTACTGTTGTACTCAGCTGTTGGCTTATTGCCTCCAGCTTATCTGTTACTTTGCATACAGTATGTCATCCTCCTTAAGCCCTATTAATAAGAGTCACAGACTACACCTCTCTAGATGCCATTTGCACAATTCCACATTGCTGATATCCTGTAAAACCTCTGTGAATTAAAAGCTATTCAAATCTAGTCTTGCCTATTTTCTACTGATTTGCACAAGCACATGAACTACTAGTGTCCATTTATCTGTTTCAAAAAGCATAGTGGACACACAAGACTAGCTTGGCAAATTGAAAGGCTTAAAGGGAACACACAAATATATCTAATACTAATGTTATTAGATTTTAATGGAGGATTTATTTAAAGATGATCAATGACTAATAAAAAGAAAAACAAAAAAGAAAATTCATTACAGAAGCTAAAGGGGACTAGCACCTTTAATATATCATACCTTAAACAGGCAGCTTACCGTACAGATCAGGTCCATGAGCTGTGAAGACATTGTACAACACAATGTTGAGTGGTGCATTCACTAGTTTTCCATAGTAATAACTATCAATTGCAACAACAGGACCCTAGAGAGAAGAATAGAAAGAGGAATGGGAAAATAATAATAACACAAATAAAAATATTAAAATTTCACTAGACAACAATTTTGATCATTATCATGCCATCATTTCATTGCCTGCTAAACAGATCTAAATACTGTATGTCAGAAACACATTTAAATGAATACTCGTATCTCATTGGGCATCACGATGGCGTAGTGGTAACGCTTCCACCTTGCAGTGAGGAGACCAGGGTTCATATCCTGGACCTTCCTGTGTGGAGTTTGCTTGGTCTCCCTGTATCTGCATGGGTTTACTCCCACATTAGACATTGACTAACTGACTGGCTATCTCATTTCCAAATAATTATCAGTGCTGCGAATGTTTATAGACAACAAACACAAGAATTACAATGCACAAATGGCAATACCCACCAGGTACAGAGTTATACTTTTACAGAAAAAAAATAACACCACACAAACTCATTATCCAAAGAGACATTATCCAACTTTTTTATTCTCATATTCAAGGTACAGTTAGTGCATCAGTCAATCTATTGTCGCACATTTAGAGTCACTAGTCATCCTAACTTGTGTGTCTGGGAAGTGGAAGGAAACCGTGGAACCAGGAGAAAACTCTACACCAGGGGTTTTCAACCTCGGTCCAGGGATCCCAATGTGGCTGCAGGTTTTTGTTCCAACCAGGTTCTGTTTTTAATTGGACTCCTGGGTTAATTAAGTGAACTGTTATTTCCCAGATTCTGTGTTTTGGGAACAATATAAAAATTAGAAAAAAAAAAAAAGTTTGTTAAAAATTTTTTGTTAAAAAGTACTAAGCAATTATATGGGAATAATGTTGTTTTTTTTTTTAACAATATTTTAGCTTTATTTTAATTCTGCTTTCCAGGTGTTCTAATTGTTTAATGACTCCATTATTTACTAATTAGTGAGTCTGATGCTAATGTAGTTAAAGCCCTTCATGATTCCACGTTGCTTGCCTGGGTGTTTGCTCTGCTTGTTTTCAATTGTCATTATTAAGATACAATGAAGAGAGCAAACTGCACAGAGAAAGAGCAAAATATAATGTAATCAACAAAAGCAAGTTAAGCATTTAAATCTATAGCAAAAATAGAAATATTTCTAAATGTCTTATAAATGTAAAAAATATGCTGCTGTGCTTTTCTGAATGTAGAATAAGAGAAGAGAAAAAAAATCAGCTAATTAATTGAGAACAGTGTTACCAGTTGTTGTCATTGATTATGAATCTGGCTGGAACAAAAACCTGCAGCCACAGTGGGTCCCCAGGACCAAGTTTGAAAACTGCATAAATACAGAGCTTTGGTCTGGAGCAATGAAGAAAGAAGGCTGCACCAATAACCAATTTTTCCATCAAAAAGACAGATAGCTGATGGATTAAATGAAATTAATTGCAGAGGTGTAGAAAGAGTGATGACTTTGATACCATATTAGATCAACAAAGAACAGAAATTGATATCCTTCATAACAATTCCAAACTATATTCAGTAATCACATATCTAGCTTACATACAAAGAGGCAAAACAACAAGCCAAGCGTAGTAAATATACTCACTTCAGAAAGCATAAAGAAGGGAATGATGGAAATTCCATATTCTGCCTCACGTGGCAAGTTACAAAACCATTTTAAAATGAATAAACATGTAATCAAATGGCAAAGTGTTTATCACAATACTAAACTCTGTGGCTTCTGAACATTTTGGGAAATGCCACTGATGGAACATAGCAATAGAAACATGCTAATTAATAAAAGAGCTCAAAACTATTACACTGTCGCCGTTTAGAGGTTGTGTACAACTCTGATTATTTAATTATTTGTGAAATCACTACATTAAAAGTTGGAATGATACTTTATACTTTAAACAGAGGGTGTGAAATCTTCTACTGGAAAAAAAATAATTTTATTTAACAATTAGAACAGTTTTATACTTGCAAGAATGAGGAAACTTATTTAGATGACATATGACATTGAATGCATTCTTCAACAGAGAAATGAGGGACCTAGACAACTCTGCCAACATCTGATTTGTGTGTTTACATAAATTTGAAACACATGATTTTGACAAAGAAAAACAATAATTGCAATACCCATAGAAGTAGAGATATTATATGCTGGGGATTCACTGTACAGTATCTACTAAAACTGAGATTTCCAAAAGTGCTAAGAACAGTTAATGAAGAAAATAATTATTCACAAATAATTTTTCTTACCAAAAAAAGGACAAGTGCAACAAGGGTCCAGCAAATAAAAGTCTTCCACTGTTTTTTCATTAACAACAGATCAAAAGCAATTGGCAACCTAGGTTAGAAAAAGAAGCACTTAATTTACTATGCTATCCCAGTTAAGAGTATGTGGGTGATAAAACATCGCATATGTTTGAAAATTATTGTTTCTGGCATTAATGTCTACATAATCTAAACAACCTTATTCAGCTCAAGTAGGAAGCAAGAAACTTTGGAAACTATGTCTATTTAAGAATTAAAATGCAAAATCATTTCCAAAATTTATTCAACAACTTACCCCAAGACGGCACTGAATGGCCATCCAATAATGGCTCCTGCTGCCACACCCAACACCGCTATAGAAGTCTTCTCTGTAAACCAGCCAGTCATGGCCACAACAGTAGCATACATACAGAAACTGCTGGGTAAGTAGGCTGAAGACACAAAAAGAAATATTGTTGGCAACCCACTTTGATGGAGTAAAACTGCCAACTTAAAGCAACCAGACTAAAAAGAATTCAGTAACTGGATTCCATCAAAATGCTTGTAATTATTAAAGATACTATACCTATTAGTTTCAATGTGAAAGCAATTCAATGTAGCCATTGTAATTAAATGACCCATTTTTCAACACTAAAGCTTTAGTAATATCTGTGGATATTGACAACAATTTATCTTAGGAGAAAGCCATGGACAAATCAGTAAAATGGAGTGTAGACAACAATAATTCCAGAGACACTGCAAAGTTTGGAAATGACTACCAGAATATTCAAAATGGTAAAACTCAACATTTTATCATGCAGAAGCAATCCCAACTATACCTTAGATACTTTTTCATAGAGATCTTGTTAAGAAATGACTTGGAACTTTTAGAGTATTATTAAAACATAAGTGGGCTGGAAATTCTGAAATTATGAGCGACATAATAAGTGCATTAAAACAGACGCTTTTCGAAGTCAGTACCAATAACATGGAAAATTGTTAAGTGAAGATCACAAGAAATTTAAATAAATAAATTCAAAGTGTATGAAGTCTTAAAGCAAACAAAACATATTGCCTATGGCGCTGCTAAAGGAGTTGAACGAAGTAATAATGAACAGTAAAAATATAATTTCTCAGTCTGAAAATATGCATATTAAAAACAAAAAAACCTAACTGGAAAAAGATCACTCACCAGCAACAGAGCAGAACATGCCAGTGCTCAAGACCAAAAAGGCCAGCATGAGACGGCCCACATGCAACCCAAATTTTTTACATACAGCTCTGAAAACAAAGGAAAGTTGTGCTTTAAACACAAACTAGTGTGGAATCATTTACAACATTATTATTTGATTTATAAAGAAATGTGGATACCTCAAAATTATATATATACAGTTAGGTCCATAAATATTTGGACAGAGACAACTTTTTTCTAATTTTGGTTCTGTACATTACCACAATGAATTTTAAATGAAACAACTCAGATGCAGTTGAAGTGCACACTTTCAGCTTTAATTCAGTGGGGTGAACAAAACGATTGCATAAAAATGTGAGGCAACTAAAGAATTTTTTAAACACAATCCCTTCATTTCAGGGGCTCAAAAGTAATTGGACAATTGACTCAAAGGCTATTTCATGGGCAGGTGTGGGCAAGTCCGTCATTATGTCATTATCAATTAAGCAGATAAAAGGCCTGGAGTTGATCTGAGGTGTGGTGCTTGCATGTGGAAGATTTTGCTGTGAACAGACAACATGTGGTCAAACTCCATGCAGGTGAAAGAAGCCATCCTTAAGCTGCGAAAACGGAAAAAACCCATCCAAGAAATTGCTACAATATTACGAGTGGCAAAATCTACAGTTTGGTACATCCTAAGAAAGAAAGAAAGCACTGGTGAACTCAGCAACGCAAAAAGACCTGAACGTCCACGGAAGACAACAGTGGTGGATGATCGCAGAATCATTTCCATGGTGAAAAGAAACACCTTCACAACAGCCAACCAAGTGAACAACACTCTCCAGGGGGTAGGCGTATCGCTATCCAAGTCTACCATAAAAAGAAGACTGTATGAAAGTAAATACAGAGGGTGCACTGCAAGGTGCAAGCCACTCATAAGCCTCAAGAATAGAAAGTCTAGATTGGACTTTGCTAAAGAATATCTAAAAAAGCCAGCACAGTTCTGGAAAAACATTCTTTGGACACATGAAACCAAGATCAACCTCTACCAGAATGATGGCAAGAAAAAAGTATGGAGAAGGCATGGTCTAAAGCATACCACATCATCTGTAAAACACAGTGGAGGCAGTATGATGGCTTGGGTGTGCATGGCTGCCAGTGGCACTGGGACACTAGTGTTTAATGATGATGTGACACAGGACAGAAGCAGCCGAATGAATTCTGAGGTGTTCAGAGACATACTGTCTGCTCAAATCCAGCTAAATGCAGTCAAATTGATTGGGCTGCGTTTCATGATACAGATGGACAATGACCCAAAACATACAGCCAAAGCAACCCAGGAGTTTATTAAAGCAAAGAAGTGGAAAATTCTTGAATGGCCAAGTCAGTCACCTGATCTTAACCCAATTGAGCATGCATTTCACTTGTTGAAGACTAAACTTCAGACAGAAAGGCCCACAAACAAACAGCAAATGAAAGCCGCTGCAGTAAAGGCCTGGCAGATCATTAAAAAGGAGGAAACCCAGCATCTGGTGATGTCCATGAGTTCAAGACTTCGGGCTGTCATTGCCAGCAAAGGGTTTTCAACCAAGTATTAGAAATGAACATTTTATTTCCAGTTATTTAATTTGTCCAATTAGTTTTGAGCCCCTGAAATGAAGGGATTGTGTTAAAAAATGCTTTAGTTGCCTCACATTTTTATGCAATCGTTTTGTTCACCCCACTGAATTAAAACTAAAAGTCTGCACTTCAACTGCATCTGAGTTGTTTGATTTAAAATTCATTGTGGTAACGTACAGAACCAAAATTAGAAAAAAGTTGTCTCTGTCCAAATATTTATGGACCTAACTGTATATGCTGCAGTCCTGTTAAAAGGACATCCTCAAAAAAAAATTACAATATACAACATACAGCCCAAAAGATTCTAGATGCTCAGAAGCACTGGCCCAGAGAAATACGTGAAGAACATTGAAAGGCTTCTTTAGGAAGAGGCTGTCAAAATGCAGCAACAATAATGACAATGATACTACTTTGCAGGTGCCTGGGGTACATTTTCACACCAAGTCTGGCTTTTGAAAAGTTCCTTTTTTATTTCTGTGTTTTGAGTTGTTGGTTTTGCTTTTCAGATATGTTTTCAGTTTAGTGAAACCACCTGTATGTGTAACACTGGAACAGACTACTACGACGCAAGCCTAATAAGTATGAATACATATTCCTCACACAGCTTGTGTCAATTCAGACTATAAGTGATGTGATTTTTGGATAAGACCTAAACCTGGCTTATGCCACTAATAAAAAATAACATCACCAAAATAAGGATATTACATTGATTACCGGCACAAGTTATCTTTAAGCTATTCTCAACATTTATTCATTGGATTTGGGAAGTAGTGGCTAGTTGTCTTTTTTAATGCTAATGAAACTGCATATGTTATTACTGAATAAGAGTTTCCTCTCTTCAGTTTACTGTATTATTGATCTACATAACTTCTTTGTTTTGACTTTTCCTTTAATATTTTGTGTAACATCAATAGGTAACAGAGACAATTTCACTGCTATGACTTAAGAATGCTATTTTGATAATGTGCAACAATATTTTATTATGTAAAGTTATAGTGCAATGTTCCTTGGTGGATTTGCTTTCTTACCGTTTATTAAAATTAATTAAAAAACAACATTACCAATCCAAAGAAAAAATGAATGGGAAAAAAGGGTTTACCTATTTTTCATTCATCTAACTTGATTGTTATAGTTGAAAAAATATTATGTAACAGAACAACATGGAGTAGTGAGAAAAATGCATTTCAGAACAGAATATTAATCAGAGTTTCATAAAAGAAGGCATTATTTTAAACCTGAGGCTATATTTATGGGCCACTGGTAAAATGAATAATCTGTATGATCATATATCAAACAATTCTATGTTGGCCAAGTTTATTGGTTATCCAAGACTAAAAAGTAGTACATTTAGGAACATGTTCATTACCAGTGCTGTAAAAGTTTTGAATTGCATTAGGTGATGATTCGTCACCAATTTCCTCAAAAAGATATAATGTACTCTATAAATTTTATAATCTTATTGCCGAGACTCTAGGTATATAATCACATCACAATCACATCATTGCAATGTCTAAATTTTCTTTCATGGTTTATGTTACATTATTATTCTTTAATAATGTCAATCATACATGAGTCTGTTTACTTTAATTGTTCACAGATCTCACCTTTACAATGACAACATATTCAGCCAAATTCATTGGGGCCATTACAAAATATTGTGGCAAACTCTAGAAAAATAATGCCTATTCAATCTTCTGATTAAACATGTATTGCCATGTTCTTAGAAAAAATAAGACTACTATACAGCAGTCTATAGTACTTCATCTACTAGATGACAGGGATAAAAATGTAATTTTCAAAAGTGCTTGCTTTTTTTCCTCAATATTAAATAAATAATATGTAATTGGAGGGATAACCATATGTCTCTTCACCACTTATGCTGCAAGTCTTCCTAATTTAATCTGCTCATTTCTGATAGTTGTCCAGTGGTGAATATAATAATAACTATTAATAAGTATTAGTTAACAGTATCACTTAAATCTGCTCCCATCACTCTTTAAATTGAATAAACAACACGACATTCCAGGATTATGTAGATTGTAATCCATAATTAAACTATGACTAAATATTGTATAAAACATTTTATGTGCTCCCATTAATAAAAGCGTGACTGTTTTTTTTTTTCAAAACGTAAATTAAAAAAAAAAAGTTATTCTTTTAGATTTACTGATATGCACAAATAGAGATGTCCAAATATGACAGCAGTTTGATTCATAGTTTGAATTATGTTGCAGGAAAAGTACAACATAATACTGGAATTAATAGAAAAATAGGATACAGCATTTCCGGTCTATAGATTTACAGTAGCATTCTAACTAAGTCTTGAGTGTAGCTACAAAATATAAGTCAACCAGAAACACAATAAATTACAATGCATAAAATATAAGTGGAATATCCTTTCATTTTAACAGCATGGTGGTCACTCATAATGAGAGTATGAACTGATGCAATAATAAAAAAGTAGTAATGTGGGCTTTGAACCAAGGCTTCAATATTGACCTAAATTGATAACATAACAGTTTGCCATCTTTTGCTTTTCAACTTACTTATAAAAGTAGAGCTCACAGATGCAGCAAACAAAAGCTAAAAGGCATCGTAAAAAGTAAAACACCAGGACCTGCAAAGAATCAAAAAAGGAAACACTGTATTATACCTACATTAGTAACTCCTCTCATAAATAGAACTGAACATCTAGAGACTAAGAGTTTACAAAATGAACACAAAAAAAGTAAGTTATAGCCTTCCATTCAATTTATATCACCATTGAAAGCAGATCATAAAGTCAGGACTCAACAGACAAGCAAAACTAGTCAGTTTGTCTGACTTGTGGGGACAACACAGGGTGTTTATGATCATTATGCGATTATCAGAAGTCAATAACATAATACTGTAGTAGAAAATTTACCTCAAAAATATGTAAAGAGCTATCACTTAGAAGTGATTGCAGTTGACAGTGGAATTAAAAGACTACATTAAAATGATTTATTGAGTGAAGGATAAAAATTAATTCAAGCAAAAAAAAAAAAATTAAATTAAAAGTAAAAAATAAAAATAAACTTTCATCACAGATTCTCAACCTCAAACCAGTGAGTTAAAAGAGTTTGGGCTGCATTCATATCATACCTTGTTGGTCTGCAAAACTTTTGCATGAAACCAGGCAGGAAGTGCATGAAGCCAAAGGTAAGCATATGAGCGGATAGCATATGCTGGCGAGTACTCCCATGTCTGAAACCCTTTTCCGTACAGCAAATAATGGGTCTAGAAGAAATGGAGAAATATTCTTTTATGGTGCATATTTAACAAATCCACATAAGACTCTTCTATCTCAGGATTTAACCAGAAATATGGTTGTACTGCCAGTCACAGACATAAAATTCTAAAGTCTTCTTCTGACAGTTCTCCCATTTTGGATTTCACTATCATTAGACATTTGCAGAGAAAATTACTTTATAATGGGAAATGTTATGATGGGAATCATCTTCTCAAGCCCTTTTTGTACACTAGATTTCACTGTTAAACCAATCATGATGGAAAAGCATAGTCTTTTATAGGTGTCGTAAGTTAACTTGCTCTAAAAATCTACCAACCATTTGCTGAAGCATGTCCCCTCCCAAAAAAAAACCAAAAAAACAAAAGTGAGACACCTCATATCTTGTCATCTACTATCCATTCCACCCTCACTGCTAAAGCCATTCAATATAAAACAGACATACATTCAACAGCAACTTTATTAGGACCCCTTTCTGCCTTCAGACCTGCTGTAATTCCATGTGGCATAGATTCAACAAGGTGCTAGAAACATTCCTCAGGGATTTTGGTCCATATTGACATGATAGCATCACACAATTGCTGCATTTTTGTCGGCTGCATATTCATGATGCGAATCTCCCGTTCCACCACATCGCAAAGGTGCTCTATTAGATTTAGATCTGGTGACTGTGGAGGCCATTTCAGTACAGTGAACTCACTGTCACCTTCAAGAAATCAGTTTGAGATTATTTGAACTTTGTGACATGGTGTATTATTCTGCTGAAAGTAGCCATCAAAAGATGGGTACACTGCGGTTATAAAGGGATGGTCATGGTCAGCAACAATATTCTGGTAGGCTGTGCCATTTAAACGATGCTCAGTTGGTACTAAGGCGCCCAAAGTGTGCCAAGAAAATACCCCCCACCACACAAATCATTACACCACCATCACCACCACCACCCTGAATCTTTGATAAAAGGCAGGATGGATCCAAGCTTTCATGTTCTTGAAGCCAAATTCTGACCCTACCATCCGAATGTCATAGCACAAATTGAGATTCATCAGACTAGGCAACCTTTTTCCTATCGTCCAGTTTTAATAAGCCAGTGCGAATTTAGCCTCACCCGCCTGTTTTTAGTTGACAGGAGTGGCAACCAGTGTGGTCTCCTACTGCTGTCGCCCATCTGCTTCAAGTTTCGACATATTGTTCATTCAGAGATGCTCCTCTGTATACCTCAGTTGTAATAAGTGGTTATGTGAGTTACCATTGCCTCTCTATCAGCTCGAACTAGTCTGGCTCAATAGATATTTTCTCTTTTTAGGACCATTCTCCGGTCTAGAGAAGGTTATGCATGAAAATTCTAGTAGATCATCAGTTTCTGAAATACTCAGACCAGCCCATCTGGCACCAATAACCATGCCACGTTCCAAGTCACTTAAATCACATTTCTTCCCCATTCTAATGCTCAATATGAACTTCTGCAGGTCATCTCGACAATGTGTACATGCCCAAATGCATTGAGTTATCACCATGTGATTAGCTGATTAAATATTTGCGTTAACAAACAGTTGAACAGGTGTACCTTGTAATGTGGCCAGTGAGTATTTCCAAGTTCACTCATCAACAAAAACAATAGTACTCATTTAGCTAATAAGATGAAATTTGTCAGGATGGTACATCTAAGTATGTAGTTATGCACTAAGAAAGGAAATTTTTACATATCATCATTTAGTGGTTAAACCCCCAAACAATAGAATAAAATTAAATATCTTGACGGATTTGACTAAACTTTAGTGATGTTATAGGAAAAAAAAAAATTACCTGACATTTCCCTTTTTTTTCTCGACATTTGTCAGTAATAAAGCATTAATAAGTGGACTACTCTTAGAGAGTATGTCCTTTTCTACTTGAGCTATGATCATGCAGAGAAATGGGGTATGTAGTTCACGGAAATGAATGCTACATGCAGAACCATGCCACTGTACAAACTGACAATGCAATCAAGCAGACAAATGGGACTGGTATTGAGTGAAAAAAATGGTAGCTGCCCATCATAGGAAAAAGGGACAAAGTGTGTACCTAAGAAAGTGGCCAGTGAGTGTATGCTGGTGGTATTTATTTTCACTTGGCAAATATTGAACATCCTGCTTTCATAACTACCTACTTTCACACTGCGAGGTGGTAGAATGCCTTCTCCTGGTTGTTGCTCTTTTGCAACAATAAATTAATTCACAGCTTATTTAAGCTGATGACACTATGCATAATACATATTTGAAAACTGCACTACTATCAGACAACATATACAATCTGTAAAAGAATAACTTTAGAGGAAATCCTTTTTAAGACCCCAAAAGTTAAATAGACAATACTTAACTATATAAACTGATTTACAATATAGACAAATTTAAAAATTAGCAAAAATCCATCATTTTCTAAATTACTTTATTTTTAAGTCTCAATGTTTGTACAGTATTTTAAACAAATGATTTTAAAAAAGCTTTAAAACATTGTTTTCCATTTTACCTCATGAAATTTCACAGTCTATCTCAATCATGTTTTCAAACCTACTGGCCTTGTAAGCAAACTGTGAAAGTAAATAGATTCAGTATTTTTTCTGTGTTATGTGTTCACACAAAGGTAAATAACTTTATGTGTAGAACACATGCTGTACAGCATTCTGATATAAAATAGCTACTTATCTTGCTAGCCAGGCAACCAGGTTTTTTCTGTTTTTCTGGAATGAGTAAATATCAGATTTTTTCAAATCATTTGTAAGCAGGAGTGGCCAACTCTTTTTTGTATAATATTCATTTGTGTGGCTGCAAATATACAGCTGTGGCAAGCAGTCTAATTAACACTAGAATCTCTGTAGCCTACGAAAAATGTTGTAATCCCTGGCCAAGCTTTTTGCCCGAGTTGAGCTCCATCTGTAGGGAGGACGGTACAGCAGTCTGCTTGCTGCTTGTGCCGACTGACACATTTGGAAAACAAAAGACGCTGATGGAGAGGTGCAAAGGAATTTATGGTGGGCCGGGATTATAAGTTTTCTCGTAGGCTTCAGGGATTCTAGTGTTAAAAAATTAGCTAGAAGAAAATAAGTTACAAAGTATCACCGAGACTATTGTTAGGAACACCGGCTTTAGACTGAATATGACCAGAAGAAACTTTAATAGCTACAGAAGAAACGGTTGAATCTGACAGACAGACAATTAATAAATTAAATCTACAACAGAGAGAAGTGGTAAAGACAGAAGGGGTCAGCTGCAGTTTACCTGAGATAGTATCATACTAGCAGCAGATCCAGACCAGGCTACATAGTATGGTATAAAGATGAGGTGATCCTTCAGTCTAAATGCTGACTTAGTGAATTGCAAAACAAGATCCACACTAAATTTAACAACTCCGTAGCTAGTCTTGTTTTCGCTTAGTGTTTCTCCTCGGTTTGCTCAGCTGGCTACCTAATTGCCAATTAACAGTGGTACACTGGCAATTAACACTTTGCCATCTCTCAATTAACAAAGTGCCACTACACATTCGTGTTTATTTTAAAGGACGGAGCATGAGAAAGATGTACATCTTCATGTTACTACTCATATTAAATGATAATCACAATTGTTAAGTTACAATAGATCGGCTATCGTTATTGCAAATGATATTTACTTTGAGCTTATGAAAAAGCCTCAGTAATTTCTATATGGAAAGTAAGGACTATGAGAGGTACAAGTTAGTAGAATAAGATCTGATGCACAATTAATTGTCTCTCTGTAACTCATGGGAAGATCTACCGTAAGTGTGTCCTTGGTGGTGCTTGCCAAGGGGTCTTGACATATGCGAGAAAAAAGTAATGCCAACATTTTTCAGTTTCTATTTTTATCTTCCACTTAACACATATACAGTAATCCCTCCTCCATCGCGGGGGTTGCGTTCCAGAGCCACCCGCGAAATAAGAAAATCCGCGAAGTAGAAACCATATGTTTATATGGTTATTTTTATATTGTCATGCTTGGGTCACAGATTTGCGCAGAAACACAGGAGGTTGTAGAGAGACAGGAACGTTATTCAAACACTGCAAACAAACATTTGTCTCTTTTTCAAAAGTTTAAACTGTGCTCCATGACAAGACAGAGATGACAGTTCCGTCTCACAATTAAAAGAATACAAACATATCTTCCTCTTCAAAGGAGTGCGCGTCAGGAGCAGAGTCTGTCAGAAAGACAGAGGAAAGCAAACAAATCAATAGGGCTGTTTGCTTTTAAGTATGCGAAGCACCGCGGCACAAAGCTGTTGAAGGCGGCAGCTCACACCCCCTCCGTCAGGAGCAGAGAGAGAGAGAGAGAGCAAAGCAAGCAAAAATCAATACGTGCCCTTCGAGCTTTTAAGTATGCGAAGCACCATGCAGCATGTCGCTTCAGGAAGCAGCTGCACAAAAAGGTAGCAACGTGAAGATAATCTTTCAGCATTTTTAGACGAGCGTCAGTATCGTCTAGGTGTGCGAACAGCCCCCCTGCTCAATCCCCCTACGTCAGGATCAGTGAAAGTCAGCGCAAGAGAGAGAGGGAGAAAAGTAACTTGGGTAGCTTCTCAGCCATCTGCCAATAGTGTCCCTTGTATGAAATCAACTGGGCAAACCAACTGAGGAAGCATGTACCAGAAATTAAAAGACCCATTGTCCTCAGAAATCCGCGAACCAGCAAAAAATCCGCGATATATATTTAAATATGCTTACATATAAAATCCGCGATGGAGTGAAGCTGCGAAAGGCGAAGCGCGATATAGCGAGGGATTACTGTACATGGTTACCCATTAAGTATATCACCTCCCCACAACGTAATGTAGAAGTGTCTGCTCTCTTAAATTTAGTAAAGTCAAGGAAAAATACCCCCAGCTCATTTGATTTTTATATATGAAGTTGACAGAGTGTAAATATATGACCCCTGTTTGGGTCTTAATCTGGCCTTACTGTAACTCATTTTCCAATTACATAGATAACACAGAAGAGATGATACTTGTCATTCATTAAGCTTCCATCCTTTTCTAATGACCAAATTAATCCAAAAGTTACCAATGAATATAAAACACCCAGTTAGAGACAGAACAATATTTATAAAGAACACCTTATCACAGCTCAAACTTCCCAGTAGAGTACAAGCGCTATACAATACATATTGTAAAAGCTGTCACACCAGATCTAGAGGATATCCACAAAGATATCTCCCTGACACTTTGAAGGAATACAGTATAGAAGAAATTCCCTAAAACAGTGTAATTGCTTAGACCCTTCTCAAGAAACTGGCAGCATCTTGCAATGCACACTTTCCGAACCAATGGCCAAGCAATTCCTTAATTAGGGACACCAACTCTGCATCTTTTTACTGAAGATTAATGGTTAAATGTATGCTGATCTGTATTTTTCTATTTCTTACATTACTTAACCCTTTAACCGCCAACTCCCTAAATATTCCCCAAGCCAGGCGAAATCTGAACAATTTTTGTTTTTTTACTTTTTTACATTTTTTACATTTATTCAAGCAGTATTGACCACTAAATGTTGTGCAAGTTGCCAGTGTATACACGAAATCTATAAATATAACCTGAATTCTCAGCTAAGCAAAACATCTTGATACCAAACCGTGCCCTTTTCAATGGTAGATACTGTCGAAACTGTAAGCGGCCCTTCCACGACAATAAACTTTCATCAACTGCAACTGACGGTCCTGGCATGTAGGGCAACTGAAATGCTTCAAATAAATGATCAGTCAAAGGACGTAGCTTGAACAAGTGGTCGCGGTTTGGATCTTTCTTATCTGGCTCGTTTCTGTTGTCATTCAAATGAAAGAATTTCAGCAGCAAAGAGAATCGGTTACGTGTCATGACAGCTGCAAAAATAGGTGTTGCATACATAGGATCTGTAGACCAGTACATCTCAATATCTGGTTTTCTGATTATTCCCATCAACATCAAAATCCCAATGAATTTTTTCATTTCGTTTTCATCAGTGTCAAACCAAGCACGAACACGGGAATGTGGATGTAAATTGGGATTTTTCTCAATAAACTGTGCTGCATACAGATTTGTCTGATGAACAAAATGTCTAATCAAATCAGGTGACACAAACAGCTCATAAAACTGCTCAGCAGTGTAATTGTTTACATCAACAATAAAGCCACACGTTCCCTCAAACGAATGCAGAAAAGGTAGTTCACCACGGGCAGCAGCCCAGCTGAGATGCTGGGGATACACCCACTCAGCGCCGTCATCCGATGCGTCTTCATTCACAATATCATGCAGCGCACGTTGCTGCTCATCACTATCACTAAAATCTTCTTCAGAACTGCTACAATCATGATCAGAACTTACCAAAATCGCCTGCAAAGCCTCACTTGAAGTCAGTTTACGTTTCGCCATATTCACAGCTGTTACATGCGAATCACGTCACATGACCGGCCAAAACAACCACAGACTTGTCGAAATACAACGTAGTAATAATACCCACGCCAAACCGTCAGTTATACTACTTGCCAGGCATTCATATAACCACAGGCAAATGTGCCGGATAATTCCGGCAGTATGGCGTTAGCATTAAAACAGCGGTGCCGGATATATCCGGCAGAGGGCGGTGAAGGGGTTAATATAAATATTTCCGTGAGTTGATTGTCTTTTCCTGAATTAAATATGGTATATATTTGTATTCCAAAAAAAAAAAAATCTATAATAATAAAAGGCAAAGCCCTCACTGACTGATTCACTCACTCACTGACTGACTGACTCACTCATCACTAATTCTCCAACTTCCCGTGTAGGTGGAAGGCTGAAATTTGGCAGGCTCATTCCTTACAGCTTACTTACAAAAGATAGGCAGGTTTCATTTCGAAATTCAACGCGTAATGGTCATAACTGGAACCTCTTTTTTCACAATATACTGTAATGGACGGCAGCTCGATGGCTGTGGGAGGAGGAGTTGAGTGTCACGTCATCACGCCTCCCACGTAATCACGTGAAAAGACTGTGAACGCAGTAGGGACAAATGAAGGAGGAGCCGCAAACAGCGAAGAACAAAAAATTCATTAAACAATTGAGAAGGGAGCGAGTGAAGCATACAAGCATGTTCATAAGGAAACAAAGCACGGTGTAAAACGTAAGTTTAAATTAAGTTTATAGAAACGCTCCCGCTGCGGATTGCAATAACATATTCGCGAGATAAAAGTTTAATGAGAAGACACGAGGTATAAACGAACCACACGCCGTAGCGCAACGTTAGGGGCAACAGTTTCAACCATTCTATGATCTGCTTCTCGCAACTGAAAGACGGCACATGGCGGATGTTAGCTCACTTGCTGACCGTAACGTTAGGGGCTTCAACTCTGGCGCTGACGATATTCGATTCTCGAGAGGGGATGCAGTGAGTGTGTATGCCTGATGAGCCCAGAATTAAGGAGAAACACATGTCGCATACTCTTTGCATTATTTGAAAGTAAACTATTAAAACCATTCTATGATCAGCTTCTGGGAGCAGAAAGAGGGCACGTGGCGGATGTAAGGCGACTTCCTGACCAACCACAAGTGTAACCTGGCAGGTAACCATCCATACAGTCAGATTGTGATTCAGAAAACGAATGCCATGAATTTAATTACGACGATCTACATACTGTCAAATAAACGAAACACACGCCGTAGCAGGACAGCTGTGAAAAGTGAGGTTCACAAAAAAACAGATCCTTAACAAATTGTTATTGGTATATTTTCGATCCGTTTAAAAAGGTTTTATTTTCTTCTTAAAAAATTAAAAGCAGTACTTCGCCGCAACGAAGCGCGAGAATTTGGCTATATATATCTGCTTCTCACAATTAAAAGAGGGCACGTGGCGGATTTTAGACGACTTCATGACCAAACATAAGTGTTACCTGCCAGGTAGGGTTACCACTTTTAATACAAAAAAATAAGGGACGCATACTACAGCGGGTGCCACATCCCAGTGCCAACAGTTTGCAGACTCTACTTAAAAGACCCGCCCTCCTCACTGGACAGTTAAAAAGACCAATCAAACTAACGATGACATCAAGTATTACCCAATCAAAAGTAGGAAAGGAGGCATCTTCATAAAATGCATGTGGGATGATTTGCATGAGACGCTGCTTTAAAAAAAATGATAAAAAAAATACGGGACAAATCCCGTCCCGTATTGATTCAAAACGGGACGCGCAATTTCATTCTCAAATACGGGACGATTCCGTTTTTAAAAAAACGGGTGGCAACCCTACAGTGCCAGGTAACCACCCATACAATCAGATTGTGATTCAGACTAGGAATGCAATGAATGTAATTACCCCGATCTACATACAAGGCGAAAGTCTTGCAACATTCAAAGATGATGGGTTGGGATAAGTACACCATAGAACATAAAAGAGCTTATGAAGCCTTGAACTGAAAAAAGCAAGATCTCAGAGATCGTAAAAAAAAAAATAGGAGGTAATGTCGTTTTACTCGCTGTAGATTTTAGTCAAACATTACCAGTTATTTCACGAGGGAGACCAGCAGATGAACTCAACGCGTGTTTAAAATCCATGCTTCTCCCACGCTCGGTTATATGTCGCGTGTTCTCGGGTAGGTGCACCAAAAAATGTATACATTTAAGCATGTAATGGGCAAACAAAAAATGAGGTATACCCGAAGGCACTGCAGTAGTACTTAATGTAACTTTACTTCTTAAATGTTAATGTTTTACTGTTTAATAATTTATACGCTTCTTATATGTTGTTCAAATTCTTTTATCAAAATACCAGTGACAGCGTAAAGCACGATAACGTGGAGTGAATACACCATACGCATCCGCCCACGGCCGCCCTGGTGTGCGCAGATAGGAGTTGATTCTACAATAAAATAAAATAAAGATAAAAACCCAGGATTGTTTCCTGCCTTGTGCCCTGTGTTGGCTGGGATTGGCTCCAGCAGACCCCCGTGACCCTGTGTTCGGATTCAGCGGGTTGGAAAATGGATGGATGGATGGATAAAAAGAGTAATACAATCATCACCCATAAAGCGGATAGTAGACGTGACGTTCTATATGTGTACCAGATTTCAAGTCAATAGGTGAAACAGTTTGCGAGCTACAGGTGATTTAAAATCCTGGACAGACAAACGAATAGCCACGGTAGCAAATTACAGAAGAAGATTTTACTGTTTAATAATTTATATTTATATGAAATGTGCTTCTTATATATTACTTCATATTCTCATATGATAATGATGTTAATGTTGTTTATATTGATTTCTATGTTATTGAAACTGCATGTATGTGTGTATATGTATGTGTATACATACATATATATATATATATATATATATATATATATATATATATATATATATATATATATATATATATATATACTAGCAAAATACCCGCGCTTCGCAGCGGAGAAGTAGTGTGTTAAAGAGGTTATGAAAAAGTAAAGGAAATATTTTAAAAATAACGTAACATGATTGTCAATGTAATTGTGTCATCATTGTTATGAGTGTTGCTGTCATATATATATACATATACACATATATATATATATATATATATATATATATATAATATATGTGTATCTATAATAATAAAAGGCAAAGCCCTCACTGACTGATTCACTCACTCACTGACTGACTGACTCACTCATCACTAATTCTCCAACTTCCCGTGTAGGTGGAAGGCTGAAATTTGGCAGGCTCATTCCTTACAGCTTACTTACAAAAGTTAGGCAGGTTTCATTTCGAAATTCAAAGCGTAACAGTCATAACTGGAACCTCTTTTTTGGCCATATACAGTAATGGACTGCAACTCACTGGCCGTGGGAGGCGGGGTTGCGGGGGTTGCGTATCGCGTCATCACGCCTCCCACGTAATCATGTGAACTGACTGTGAAGGAGAAAGGACGGCCTTATATGGCGTTCGTTTATAAAACAGCGGACAGGCGACGTCAGCGCAAGAGGCGAAGCCACCGTTTAAAAAGGTTTACTTTTCTTCTTAATAAAAATTTTAAAGCAGTACTTCGCCACTGCGAAGCGCGGGTATTTTGATATATATCAAAATATATCGCGTCATCACGCCTCCCACGTAAGCACGTGAACTGACCCGCTGCCGTTTGCAATGCCATATTCGCGAGATACAAGTTTAATGAGAAGACACGAGGTATAAACGACAGTTTGGATCACATTGTAACAGAGTTAATATTGCTGTAGCGAGAAACTTTTAACTGCCGGGTCTTAGCTAACATTAAATAAACCCGTGGACATTGCAACATCACACAAGAGAGCGGCTCACGTGAAGTGACTGAACGCAGCAGGAGTGATCACTTCGATGAATCAAACCTGTTCAAAAAACACATTACACAATTGATAAGGTACGAAAACATAATGAAAAAAAGCATGGTATAAACCGTAACTTTAAATTAAGTTTATAGAAACGCTCCCGCTACCGTTTGCAATACCATATTAGCCTCTGCGAAGCGCGGGGATTTTGCTATATATATTAAACTATTTCAACCATTCTATGATCTGCTTCTCGCAACTGAAAGAGGGCACCGTGGCAGAAGTTAGCCGGCTTGCTGACCAACCACAAGCGTTACCTGGTAGGTAACCACCCATACAATCAGATTGTGAATCAGACTACGAATGCCTGCAATGTAATTACCCCGATCTATATGCTGTCAAATGAACGAACCACACGCCGTGGCACAACGTTAGGGGCTTCGCCTCTACGTCCGAGGTTCAATTCCCGTAAGGAAGTGCAGTGAGTGTGTACGCCTGATGAGCCCACAATTACGGCGAAACACGTGTCGCGTACTATGCATCTTCAAAGCACGGTGTAAAGTTTAAATTGAGTTTATAGAAACGCTCCAGCTGCCGTTTGCAATACCATATTCGCGAGATACAAGTTTAATGAGAAGACACGAGGTATAAACGAGACTTTGTAACAGAGTTCAAATTGCTGGAGCGAGAAACTTTTAACTGCCGGGTCATGTCGCGTGTTCTCGGGTAGGTACACCAAAAAATGTACACATTTATGCATGTAATGGGCAAACAAAAAATGTACTATATCCGAAAGCACTGCAGTAGTACTCAATGTATCTTTACTTCTTAAATGTTAATGTTTTACTGTTTAATAATTTATACGCTTCTTATATGTTGTTCAAATTCTTTTATCAAAATACCAGTAACAGCGCACTGCACGATAACGTGGAGTGAATACACTTCACATGACCATTCATGTTATTTATCCTCTTTCTCTGTACGTTTACCATTCGTTTGCTCAGAGGTTGATGCACTTGCTGCTTAATGAGCAGCTCTTCACCCTAGCATCCCGCTGCTTCTCTTCTTTCGTCGGCATCTTTTCCCGTTAAAACTGATTAAGTTAGTTTTTGTGTTGCGATAACTTAGTATGGTGCGCACAGCTGTGAGTTGATTCTACAATAAAATAAAATAAAGATAAAAAGAGTAATAAAATCATCACCCTGAAAGCAAATAGTACACGTGACGTAGTATATGTGTACCAAATTTCAAGTCAATAGATGAAACGGTTTGTGAGCTACAGGTGATTTAAAATCCTGGACAGACAAACGAATAGCCACGGTAGCGTATTATAGAAGAAAATTTTACTGTTTAATTTATATTTATATGCAATGTGCTTCTTATATATTACTTCATATTCTCATATGATAATGATGTTAATGTTGTTTATATTGATTTCTTTGTTATTGTAAGTTCTCTTTATCTGTGGAAAAATAAATTTGGCAATTAACAAACTTATTTTATACATACATTTTATTTTTTTCTCTTGCACTCAGTGAGCGAAGCCACTGGGTAATCAGCTATATGTGTATATATATATGTATATATATATATATATATATATATATATATATATATAGATAGATAGATAGATAGATAGATAGATAGATAGATAGATAGATAGATAGATAGATAGATAGATAGATAGATAGATAGATAGATAGATAGATAGATAGATAGATAGATAGATAGATAGATAGATAGATAGATAGATAGATAGATAGATAGATAGATAGATAGATAGATAGATAGATAGATAGATAGATAGATAGATAGATAGATAGATAGATAGATAGATAGATACTTTATTAATCCCAATGGGAAATTCACAAAGGCGAGTCTTGGCGTGTAAAACTCCATGCCCACGTTGTAAAAGTAAGTGTGTCCAGGGAACGAATCCACATAAAATAAATTAATATGATAAAGTAATAAAGTAATAGGAGTGATCAATAAATAAAAATAGAAATACAAAAATAAAAGTAAAAAATAAAAGTAGAAAAGTACACATACAGTCATACACGGAGCTATATATATATATATATATATATATATATCTCCATTTTCCAACCCGCTGAATCCGAACACAGGGTCACGGGGGTCTGCTGGAGCCAATCCCAGCCAACACAGGGCACAAGGCAGGAACCAATCCCGGCAGGGTGCCAACCCACCGCAGGACACACACAAACACACCCACACACCAAGCACACACTAGGGCCAATTTAGAATCGCCAATCCACCTAACCTGCATGTCTTTGGACTGTGGGAGGAACCCGGAGCGCCCGGAGGAGCCCCAGATCTCCCAACTGCGAGGCGGCAGCGCTACCCACTGCGCCACCGTGCCGCCCTATATGTGTATATTATATATATATATATATATATATATATATACACTGTATATACAGTATATACAGTACTCGGAATCACTGTCCGAATAGTAATTATGTGGTGGTATAAGAGCATTTCTGCTTCTCTCCGTTCACAGTCCGTCTCGTTTTCACGACGCTGTTGTTTCCTCTCACGATCTCTTCTCAACCTTTCTCCAATCTCGCAGGTTGCTTTGTGGCAATCCAAAAAGTAAGGCAATATACATGGAGAAATGGTTATAAAAGGGGGACACATAGGTATCCAGGCTCTTTAAAGCATAAATAGGGATCACTTCACTGACATGTGAGCAAGTCACGGTACAACTGTGAGACGCGCAGCACTCGCCGGCTACAACGTAACAATAATAATTTCCGGAACGTGCTGTTACATTGTCATTCATTTTACCCACTGTCTTTCTTTCATTCATATGTTACGTAGGCACGTACCTTTTATCTTCAGCAATCTCATTCTGTAACCAGGCCTCAGGAGCTAACCAGCGTAACACTGTCCACCACCCCTTTCGTTATTCCGGCACATTGTTGACATCTGTGAGTAACAACAACGTACTAAACTGGAAGGTGGTCTACGCATGCGTGGAATTCGTGGACAAACAAAGATCAAGATCCAAATGAAGATTATATATAAAGATTAGTTCATTTAAAGCACAATTTGTTTAGTTTGAATGTCTGTGTTTTGAGGTGTGACTGGAGTACTACAGTCTTCAGTAGTATAAGCCTGGAGGAGATTCTTAATGCAATGCCTATGTTTTAGCTGTCTCTCTACTGCCATCTGGTGCTTCTTCTAATTCATTCGCAGACAAACAAAGATCAAGATCCAAATGAAGATTATATATAGAGATATATATATTACAGTTGTGCTTGAAAGTTTGTGAACCCTTTAGAATTTTCTATGTTTCTGCATAAATATGACATAAAACATCATCAGATTTTCACTCAAGTCCTAAAAGTAGATAAAGAGAAACCAGTTAAACAAATGAGACAAAAATATTATACTTGGTCATTTATTTATTAACCCCTTAACCGCCCTCTGCCGGATATATCCGGCATCGTAGCTTTATTGCTGACGCCTTACTGCCGGAATTATCCGGCACATTTGCCTGTGGTTATGTGAATGCCTGGCGCGTAGTATAACTGACAGTTTGGCATGGGTATTATTACTACGTTGTATTTCGACAACTCTGCGCTTGTATTGGCCGATCACGTGATGTGATTCGAAAGTGAAAGCTGTGAATATGGCGAAACGTAAACTGACTTCAAGTGAGGTTTTGCAGGCGATTTTGGACAATAATTCTGATCATGATTGTAGCAGTTCTGAAGAAGATTTTAGCGACAATGATGATCAGCAACGTGCGCTGCATGATACTGATGGCGATGAGTGGGTGTATCCCCAGCATCTCAACTGGACTGCTGCCCGAGGTGAACTACCTTTTCTGCATCCGTTTGAGGCAACGTGTGGCTTTACTGTTGATGTAAACAATTACACTGCTGAGCAGTTTTATGAGATGTTTGTGTCACCTGATTTGATCAGACATTTTGCTCATCAGACAAATCTGTATGCAGCACAGTTTATTGAGAAAAATCCCAATTTACCTCCACATTCCCGTGTTCATGCTTGGGTAGACACTGATGAAAACAAAATGAAAAAATTCATTGGGATTTTGATGTTGATGGGAATAATCAGAAAACCAGATATTGAGATGTACTGGTCTACAGATCCTATGTATGCAACACCTATTTTTGCAGGTATCATGACACGTAACCGATTCTCTTTGCTGCTGAAATTCTTTCATTTGAATGACAACAGAAATGAGCCAGATAAGAAAGATCCAAACCGCGACCGCTTGTTCAAGCTACGTCCTTTGATTGACCATTTATTTGAAGCATTTCAGTTGCCCTACATGCCAGGACCGTCAGTTACAGATGATGAAAGTTTATTGTTGTGGAAGCCTGAGAAAAGGTACATTTTGTGTTTTATTATGTGTTTGCCCATTTCTAGAACTTGCACAACATTTAGTGGTCAATACTGCTTGAATAAATGTAAAAAATGTAAAAAAAAATGTAAAAAAGTAAAAAAAACGAAAATTGTTCAGATTTCGCCTGGCGTGGGGAATATTTAGGGAGTTGGCGGTTAAAGGGTTAAGGAAAATGATCGAATATTACATATTTGTGAGTGGCAAAAGTATGTGCACCTTTGCTTTCAGTATTTGGTGTGCTCCCCTTTGCAGCAATAACTGCAACTAAATGTTTCCGGTAACTGTTGTTCAGTCCTGCACACCGGCTTGGAGGAATTTTCACCCATTCCTCCGTACAGAACAGCTTCAACTCTGGGATTTTGGGTTTCCTCACATTAACTGCTTGCTTCAGGTCCTTCCACAACATTTCGATTGGATTAAGGTCAGGATTTTGACTTGGCCATTCCAAAACATTAACTTTATTCTTCTTTAACCATTCTTTGGTAGAACAACCTTGTGTGCTTAGGGTCGTTGTGTTGCTGCATGACCCACCTTCTCCTGAGATTCAGTTCATGGACATATGTCCTGACATTTTCCTTTAGAATTCTCCGATATAATTCAGAATTCATTGTTCCATCAATGAAGGCAAGCCGTCCTGGCCCAGATGCTGCAAAACAGGCCCAAACCATGATACTACCACCACCATGTTTCACAGATGGGATAAGGTTCTTATGCTGGAATGCAGTGTTTTCCTTTCTCCAAACATAACGCTTTTCATTTAAACCAAAATGTTCTATTTTGGTCTCATCTGTCCACAAAACATTCTTCCAATAGCCTTCTGGTTTGTCCACGTGATCTTTAGCAAACTGCAGATGAGCAGCAATGTTTTTTTTTGGAGAGCAGTGGCTTTCTCCTTGCAACCCTGCCATGCACACCATTGTTGTTCAGTGTTCTCCTGATGGTGGACTCATGAACATGAACATTAGCCAATGTGAGAGAGGCCTTCAGTTACTTAGAAGTTACCCTGCGGTCCTTTGTGACCTCGCTGACTATTACACGCCTTGCTCTTGGAGAGATCTTTGTTGGTCGATCACTCCTGGGGAGGGTAACAATGGTCTTGAATTTCCTCCATTTGTACACAATCTGTCAGACTGTTGATTGGTGGAGTCCAAACTCTTTAGAGATGGTTTTGTAACCTTTTCCAGCCTGATGAGCATCAACAACTGTTTTTGTGAGGTCCTCAGAAATCTCCTTTGTTCGTGCCATGATACACTTCCACAAACATGTGTTGTGAAGAGCAGACTTTGATAGATCCCTGTTCTTTAAGTAACACAGGGTGCCCACTCACACCTGATTGTCATCCCATTGATTGAAAACACCTGACTCGAATTTCACCTTCAAACTAACTGCTAATCCTAGAGGTTCACATACTTTTGCCACTCACAAATATGTAATATTTGATCATTTTCCTCAATAAATAAATGACCAAGTATAATATTTTTGTCTCATTTGTTTAACTGCTTTCTCTTTATCTACTTTTAGGACTTGAGTGAAAATCTGATGATGTTTTAGGTCATATTTATGCAGGTTCACAAACTTTCAAGCACAACTGTATATATATATATATATATATATATATATATATATATATATATATATATATATATATATATATATATATATACATATACAGAATTCATTTTGTAACATTACCCACCGTACTAAGTCTGTTAGTGCTGCTCAGAAAGTGGTCAAAGTTAATACACAAATTTGTTTCCCTTCTTCAACTCCTAGAAATACACAGAAACTGCACTTAGTCTTAGTCTTGGTCCACTGTTAGGTCGCAGCTCTGGGGCACACTGCAACAGCGCTAAACCTAAAAGTTAGTCTTGTTAAAGTAAATACGTACTAAGACCAGATCAGCACAGAATTATCTCCAGTGGACAGCTCATTGCAACTGTCCAATGCAGTAATTTAATCAACTACGTACTGTAAGTCAAACTGTCAAACAAGGATGCTTTCATTGTCATTATTCCATTAAGATTAATTTTCTTTTTAGCAAAGTATGAGCAACATCATTATTTAAAGAATTAAGAAAACATCTAATACTATCTTGGTCTTGATTATGAAATTTTAAATTCTGAATTTATCTAGTAGTTTAGCTCATCTCTTCCACTCTGCTATAAAAGGAAGGCACAAAACTTGACTATTTTCTACACTCATGTACTAATTGCATTTGCCAGCCATAGCAGTTAAATTTAGAACTATATTCTGTTTAAGTAGGACCAAAGCTCTAGGAACAAATTTACCTAAATAACAAGATGTTAGCAGAATGTTCACCTTGTGATGTTAGCAGAAATTTCACCATTCTGGCTACTTTAAATTTACAAATAAGGTGAATGCAGTGGTGAAGAAGAAGAAGAAAGAAATGCATAAGGTAAGTAAAAGCATGAGTCACTGAAATCCAAGCAATATGCTAAAGGTAACCATATTGTAACACTGTAAGTGTTTGAATAAGAAACAAAATTGATTATTACTTTCAAAACTTGTAATTACAATTTCAACCGCAATGACCAAAGCTTGGTGTGTGGGTGTGTTTGTGTGTGTCCTGCGGTGGGTTGGCACCCTGCCCGGAATTGTTTCCTGCCTTGTGCCCTGTGTTGGCTGGGATTGGCTCCAGCAGACCCCCATGACCCTGTGTTCGGATTCAGCGGGTTAGAAAATGGATGGATGGATGGATGGATGACCAAAGCTTTGCCCAGCAGTGACAGTCAGTAACTAAGGGTATGGTTATGAAGCGCTAGATTATCATTATGCCATTTCAGCATATTACATGCAGCTTCAAACAATATAAAACATTTCATATACACTTAATCTGCAAGAGGAGATATTGAAATAGATAGATAGATAGATAGATAGATAGATAGATAGATACTTTATTAATCCCAATGGGAAATTCACATTCTTCAGCAGCAGCATACTGATACAATAAATAATATTAAATTAAAGAATGATAATAATACAGGTGAAAAAAAAAAAAAAAAACAGACAATAACTTTGTATAATGTTAAATGTTAACGTTTACCCCCCCTGGTGGAATTAAAGAGTCGCATAGTTTGGGGGAGGAACGATCTCCTCAGTCTGTCAGTGGAGCAGGACAGTGACAGCAGTCTGTCGCTGAAGCTGCTCTTCTGTCTGGAGATGACATTATTTAGTGGATGCAGTGGATTCTCCATAATTGATAGGAGCCTGCTGAGCGCCCTTCGCTCTGCCACAGATGTTAAACTGTCCAGCTCCATGCCAACAATAGAGCCTGCCTTCCTCACCAGTTTGTCCAGGCGTGAGGCGTCTTTCCTCTTAATGCTGCCTCCCCAGCACACCACTGCGTAGAAGAGGGCGCTCGCCACAACTGTTTGATAGAACATCTGCAGCATCTTATTGCAGATGTTGAAGGAAGCCAGCCTTCTAAGGAAGTATAACCGGCTTTGTGCTTTCTTGCACAGCGCATCAGTATTGGCAGTCCAGTCTAATTTATCATCCAGCTGCACTCCCAGATATTTATAGGTCTGCACCATCTGCACACAGTCACCTTTGATGATCACTGGGTCTATGAGGGGTCTGGGCCTCCTAAAATCCACCACCAGCTCCTTGGTTTTGCTGGTGTTCAGGTGTAGGTGGTTTGAGTCGGACCATTTAACAAAGTCATTGATTAGGTCCCTATACTCCTCCTCCAGCCCATTCCTGATACAGCCCACGATAGCAGTGTCATCAGCGAACTTTTGCACATGGCAGGACTCCGAGTTGTATTGGAAGTCCGATGTATATAGGCTGAACAGGACCGGAGAAAGTACAGTCCCTTGTGGCGCTCCTGTGTTGCTGACCACAATGTCAGACGTGCAGTTCCCAAGACGCACATACTGAGGTCTGTCTTTAAGATAGTCCACGATCCATGCCACTAGGTATGAATCTAATCCCATCTCTGTCAGCTTGTCCCTAAGGAGCAGAGGTTGGATTGTGTTGAAGGCGCTAGAGAAGTCTAGAAACATAATTCTTACAGCACCACTGCCTCTGTCCAAATGGGAGAGGGATCGGTGTAGCATATAGATGATGGCATCTTCCGCTCCCACCTTCTCCTGATATGCAAACTGCAGAGGGTCAAGGGCGTGTTGAACCTGTGGCCTCAGGTGGTGAAGCAGCAGCCTCTCCATGGTCTTCATCACATGTGATGTCAGAGCAACAGGCCGAAAGTCATTCAGCTCACTAGGACGTGATACCTTTGGGACTGGGGTGATACAAGATGTTTTCCAAAGCCTCGGGACTCTCCCCTGTTCCAGGCTCAGGTTGAAGATGCGCTGTAGAGGACCCCCCAGCTCCGATGCACAGACCTTCAGCAGTCGTGGCGATACTCCATCTGGACCCGCTGCTTTGCTGGCACGAAGTCTCCTCAGCTCTCTGCTCACTTGCGCTGTTGTTATTATGGGTGGGGATGTTTTTCCTATGCTGGTATCAGCAGAAGGATGTGTGGAGGGTGCAGTACTCCGAGGTGAGAGTGAGAGTGGGTTAGGGTGGTCAAACCTGTTAAAAAAGTTGTTCATTTGGTTTGCTCTCTTCACGTCTCTCTCAATGGTGGTACCCCGCTTCGAGCTGCAGCCAGTGATGATCTTCATCCCATCCCACACTTCCTTCATGCTGTTATTCTGCAACTTCTGCTCCAGCTTTCTCCTGTACTGCTCCTTCGCCGCCCTGAGTTGGACTCGGAGTTCCTTCTGCACGCGCTTGAGCTCATGCTGATCACCGTCTTTAAAAGCCCTTTTCTTCTGATTCAAAAGGCCCTTGATGTCACTTGTAATCCATGGCTTGTTGTTAGCATAGCAGCGTACTGTTCTTACTGGAACTACAATGTCCATACAGAAGTTGATGTAGTCAGTAGTGCAGTCAACAACTTCCTCAATGTTCTCATTATGAGATCCCTGCAGGATATCCCAGTCTGTAGTTCCAAAAAGTTCTCTCAGAGTATTCTCAGCCTCCGGGGTCCACTTCCTGAATGATCGTGTGGTTGTAGGTAGGACTCTAACTTTTGGTTTATAGTGAGGCTGAAGCTGAACCAGGTTATGATCTCCTTTCCCAAGCGCAGGCAGCGGGGTGGCACTGTATGCGTCTTTAACGTTTGCATACAGTAAATCAATAGTCTTATTTCCCCGGGTGTTACAGTCCACATACTGGGAAAATGCAGGCAATGTTTTGTCCAGCGTCACATGGTTAAAGTCTCCAGCGATTAGCACAAGCGCCTCAGGGTGCTGCGTTTGTAACTTAGCAACAGCGGAATGGATGATGTCACTCGCTGACTCCACGTCTGCCCGAGGAGGAATATACACGATGACAACAATGACATGTCCAAACTCTCTGGGCAAATAGTAGGGACGTAAACTTACGGCCAACAGTTCGATATCCCTTATTCGATATTCTCAGTAGAATTTAAAAATGTGAGTATTATAATACTGAGGTAAAAACTACATAACAGACAAGCTACTTAGAAATACATAATGTAATACCAACATAATAAAACATTCTGTTACAAGCAGGAAATACTCACTGGTTCCCAGTAATTGAAAGTTTCATCACAGTCAGAAATATTGCTGAGCAGCGCTGCACAAAAGCGAGCCGACACAAGACATTTGAAGGCAGTGGATCCTTCTGGTGCCCAGACCTGTCCAGCTTTATTGGAAGAGGACCTATAAAGGAAAATTGAGTCAAATTAAGGAAATAAAATATGAATTATCACTACAGTGCAAATAACTCAATAATTAAGAAGACAGGAGTAGGGCAGAAATAGTATTCCCATTTTGTATGACTAAAGAAAAAAAACAAACAAGCAAGCTCTATCACATTTAATTAGCACTGAAATGAAGACTGCTGAATGTGAATACATTTTGCCCATTACTAGTTACCGTTAATTATTTTTACGTCGTTTTAATTTTTTAATGGTAGCATTACACAGATTGTGTATGTATTTCTGTTATACTATATTGTTAGAAATTAATTTCTAATGTTTTCTTTTCTCTTTTTGCAGACACACTTTGACATAACCCTTCACTAACTCTTATCATGTTGTGTAAAGCAAAAATAACCCCCTGACCACAATAATAATTCTGCAAAAGATTGAAGAATCTCTAATAACAGAACAGACTCCAGAAAAGAGCATACCAATATACTGGTTCAGTTTTAACAAATTTATTAATCAGATACAAGCTCATACATTAATATTTTACCTTTTCTTGTCCTTAGAACCTAGTAGCTCAAGTCATGATCACAATGGGTTTATAAAAGTAGATAGTCATTAAAACACTGGATAATTAAATAAGACACTGTGTCTTATTGAACTTGATGTTCAGCTAGACTTCTTTTTAAAGGTGCATCTCACAGGTGCTAACTACAGCTTCTCAATGAGTTTTTAATTTGGTATTTGTTTTTAATTAAGAATTTTCAAAAGGTCTGCCACTTCGTCACATGCTCAATGTCTGAAAAATATGAACTTCTAATAAACTGATATGACAGCAAGTAAGGAAACCTTGAAAACACACATGAATCTGCTCAGTGCAAACTGTCTATTATTAAAAAAGAAGGATTTGTTACAGAGTAAATGTGTGGCTACATTAATACACAGCCTTACGAAGTTTCCTGTATTTGATAGAATACAGAAAACAAGAAGTTAGATAAACAACAAAGTTCATTTAATGCCAAGAACTGACCAGTTCTTACAAAAAAAAAAAAAAAAGGATGCAGCAATTCCATCAACTGATGTCTGACCTGTTTTCATATTACAGGCACCAAAAAGTCTTATCTGGGAAGAATCATCTGATGGTACTTCTTTTAATAGGATCACATAAAAAAGATTGACTGACTGAAAAAGTGTGCTCTTTTTCTTTATTTCCCACTTCTTGAACCCATTAAGCTAAGCTAGTCCAGGCTCTTCAAACATGCATGACTGAGCCATGCAACAAACTGCACGCAGTGCTTTATGAATTAGAAGCATAAAATGAATGAATGATGCTAGGTCAGGGCAAATGTGTCCTGAGGTTTTTCAGGTAAGGAAGACTGAAATTTTGAGTTAAGTTAGCTGTTTTACATTTCAAGGCAATGTAGTTATACTCACTAATCATGGCACCACAGAGTAGAAACATGTTACATGATGATTATTACATACAAGTAGGAATTATACTGTTTTTTAAACATTTTACAATAATGACCCTATAAACCCATAATATCCTAACCCCTAGTTGGTTCCCACCTTGATTTCAGTGCTGCTAGACTACTAAACCTTAACAATGACTAAAACAGGATCAGATGATGAATGGATAAATGTATTTGGTAAGAGATATCATAGGCTTTCATATTTACTGGACCATTACTGTCACAGTACAGTGAAATTCTTATTTCCATATTCCTGCTTAACCAAAAAATGTGTTATTCTGCAAAATGATTGATTCATTTCAAAAATATGACTGTGTTCCTTTGCAGACATTTTCTTATTATACAAATGCTTGTCTTCTGGCGTCAGATAGTATGACAGCCAGCATGCACACTTTATGCTATCAAAAGAGAGAAACCAACACAATATTTACAGTATATACTGTATTTAGTTTTAATGTTAATTAGTACAGATGAATTCAAACTTTGAGCAGCATCACTGTTAGTATTTCTGCCTATATTGCTTTAAAATTTCATCTTGTTTGATAAGCATTTCTTATTTAGCTTGTTTAATTATCAAACTAAACTGGAATTGCGTTTCGGCAAATGATATACATCCGTTTTAAATAAATGGAATATTTTTAGTATTCCTCTGTAGACATTTATAATGCATACAATGTTTATTTATTGATTTTTTAAGTCCTACGTATTTTAAAACTAGGGTCATATTATGAGGTTTTGTCTGTCCCATCAGTTTTGAAAACAGGACAAGAACCAGACTTGGTCAGGCTGCCTATTCATGGCAGGCCATACACAACCACCTTCATTTAGGACCAATTTAGACTCGACAATCAACCCAGCCTGCCTATCTTTGGGAAGTATGGGGTGATATACTTTTGGAAAACTGATGAGGGGAAGAACATTCTGGTTCAACAGAATTTGTGCAAGAGTGAAAACTGAACCCAGAAGTCTAGAACTGTGTTAACCCCTGCAACCAAATTTTAATGTTCTGTCAGGTAATATCTCTATTCTGGTAGCTATATGAAAAATAACAGTGCTACCTTGAACACATGAAGCAGTGTACATAATGCTCATAAACTATATGTACAGTTTACATTTTTCCTTTAATTTGTTGATGCTGACACGGTCATCCATCCACTTTCCAAAACCAGAAAGTGAATTTTTTACAGGGATTTCTTACTTCCATTGTTTCTTTTACATACTCAGGTCACTTCTTGAAATTTGTTAACAACACAAATGGAGAATACATTATTGTAATATATAGCAAACATATATGACATGCAAGAGTTAAAACATCCCATCCAAATTACATATTTTATTGACATTTAAAGTAAAACAAATGTAAATACAATTTTAACAGCAAACAAAGTAAAACAATGGCCTATTTATGAAAATGTTAATGTACAGATACAATTTACGCAAGGAACTGAAAAAATATGTGCTGCTATAGAAAATTCTCATATCAATCATTCAAACAGCAATATGTTATTAATATTTTCACAATCTTTGGGCTCTGAGTTACCATCACCTTAGTTTTACATTTGTGTTGAAACTATTTCTACAGAAGTTTCTGGAGAGCATGAGTACTTATGAGCTTGACAGTACCGACTGCATGCGTGCAAGGAAATTTTGCTCTAATAAAATGCTGTGGGAAAGTATGTCGAGTCTATGGTGGCAGTATGAGGCAGGAATTAACCCTAGAAGAGTAGCCAGTGTATTACAGGCATAATCAAACATACTCACACACACCAATCAACCCAAGCAAACACACACAGTGGCCTGGCATATCTACTTGTCTCTGACTAAAGAGTTGACTAGAAGAAACGAACACTACAACATCCTGCAAGACCAAGTATGAGAACAAATGTTAATCTCATATCAAGACACAAAATAGCAAAAGTAAAATCTAAATTAAAGGCAAGCAGAAACTTAAGGCCAAATGAAAAATCAGCACACTGTAATGGTGGATACCATTATGATCTCAGCAGTTTAAACCCATAGCTTTGTAAAAACACTTAAAATACATTCAGTTTATGTTGTCCTTTGATAACGTATGAGATGGTAGAGGCTACATATTAAAGCAACAAGCATTTAACATTTAAAAAGTGCATATTTGGCTTCAATTCTGGGAACACTATGCAATGTTAAACCATAATGCACATACCATTACATACAACAAGATTAAAAAAATTGAGGCCACAAAAACCTTAAAAAATGTGTTTTTTTCTTGAAAATCAGCTGCTCTTCAGATAAACTTGTGCCTGGAAATATGCACTGAAGATTATGTTTCAGAACTGATATTGAACGAAATGTACCTATTTCATACATACAGTCATGGCCGAAATTATTGGCACCCCTGGAATTTTCCTTGAAAATGTACCATTTCTCCCAGAAAACTGTTGCAATTACAAATGTTTTGGTATACATGTTTATTTCCTTTATGTGCATTGGAACAACACAAAAAAACAGAGAAAAAAAGCCAAATCTGACATCATTTCACACAAAACTCAAAAACCGGGCTGGACAAAATTATTGGCACCCTCTACTTAATATTTGGTTGCACGCCCTTTGGAAAAAATAACTGAAATCAAGCACTTCCTATAACCATCAACAAGCTTGTTACACCTCTCAACTGAAATTTCCAACCACTCTTCTTTTGCAAACTGCTCAAGGTTTCTCAGATTTGAAGGACGCCTTCTCCCAACAGCAATTTTGAGATCTCTCCATAAGTGTTCAATCAGATTTAGATCCGGACTCATTGCTGGCCACTTCAGCACTCTCCAGCGCTTTGTCTTCAACCATTTCAGAGTGCTTTTAGAGGTATGTTTGGGGTCATTGTCCTGCTGGAACACCCATGACCTCTGACGCAGACCCAGCTTTCTGACACTGGGCCCTACATTGCGCCCCAATATCTTTTGGTAGTCTTCAGATTTCATGATGCCTTGCACACAGTCAAGGCATCCAGTGCCAGAGGCAGCAAAACATCCCCAAAACATCTTAGAACCTCCACCATGTTTGACTGTAGGTACTGTGTTCTTTTCTTCGTAGGCCTCATTCCATTTTCTGTAAACAGTAGAATGATGAGCTTTACCAAAAGGCTCTATCTTGGTCTCATCTGTCCACAAGACGTAAACCCAGAAGGATTTTGGCTTCCTCAAGTACATTTTGGCAAACTCCAGTCTGGCTTTTTTATGTTTCTGTGTCAGCAGTGGGGTCCTCCGGGCTCTCCTGCCATAGCGTTTCATTTCGTTCAGATGTCGACAGATAGTTCGAGCTGACACTGTTACACCCTGAGTATGCAGAACAGCTTGAATATGTTTTGAAGTTGATTGGGGTGGTTTATCTACCATTCGGACTATCCTTCGTTGCAATCTTTTATCAATTTTTTTCTTCCGTCCACGTCCAGGGAGATTAGCTACAGTGCCATGTGTTGTGAACTTCTTGATTATGTTGTGCACAGTGGACAAAGGAACATGAAGATCTCTGGAGATGGACTTGTAGCCTTGAGATTGTTGATATTTTTCCACAATTTTTGTTCTCAAGTCCTCAGACAATTCTCTGCTCTTCTTTCTATTCTCCATGCTTAGTGTGGCACACTCAGACACACAACAGAAAGGTTGAGTCAACTTTTCTCCATTTTAACTGGCTTCAGGTGTGATTGCTATATTGCCAGCACCTGTTTCTTGCCACAGGTGGGTTCAAACGAGCATCATATACTTGAAATAAAACAATTTACCCACAATTTTGAAAGGGTGCCAATAATTTTGTCCGGCCCATTTTTGGAGTTCTGTGTGACATGATGTCAGATTTGGCTTTTTTTTTGTGTTGTTCCAATGCACATAAAGGAAATAAACATGTATATACAAAAACATTTGTAACTGCAATAATTTTCTGGGAGAAATGGTGCATTTTCTGGGAAAATTCCAGGGGTGCTGATAATTTCGGCCATGACTGTACCTTACATACAATTAGTACTGCAATATAGAAATCAACCAATTAAATATACAGTAGTTACTGTTCCTAAATTTTGCGTGGATTTGCTTTCTTTTTTTGGTAAAAACAATAGAATTAGCTTATTTCTGTGCTCCATTGCATATAACAGGCAATGTTATGTCATTTTTCCAGTTGTAATAAGACAGCAACTGTGCCCAGGTGATTTTATATCACTTTCCACTTTCACCTGGAGTTTACTTTGTTTTGTATTACTTTTCTTTGTAAATGTCCATGGAACCAGCAATAAAGTATTATAGATGATTACTTCCTGTTTTGTATATGGAACCTATCAGCCCAGAAGAAATACTTTGACAAGTCTCTGGAAATGTCACGGTCACTTTCTAGTTTTGTTATACAAACAACAAAAATGTAGTCAAAGCATTACTGTTCTAAGTACCATTTTTAAAACCTCTGTGTGCAAGACAGAAAATAGCCCAGCACAGGGTACTAATCTATCACAGGGCTAACTCACAGACACACTCACATAGAGTCAATTTGCAATTGCTGGTTCATTTAACTTTCATATGTTTGAGGATATAGAAGGAAAGCTGGGGTACCTCACAGGGAGAACATGCAAACTTTACAAGGACAACATTCAGGCATGGAATTTGAACCAAGGAGGCCGAATCAATGGAGCATCAGTTCTTCACACTGAATTTTCTCAATGTGAACAGTGTTAAGAAGAAAAAAAAATCAAGTAATACCAACATTAACCCAAAAACCAATGAACATTATAGAGGCTTCCTTAATATTATTTATGAAATTCATGTAAGTAAATGAACAAGAGTGACTTATTTACTGCACAATTAACACATATGTAATGTATAATTAATTCTTCATTGTAACATACACCTGCAGCCCTGCTACTGGCCACATTTTGGTTTTTACACCCTTAGTTCTTTCATTTTATCTAAACCAGGTTTCAGCTAATGAAATGCCATCAGGCAACAATGAAGCAGCTAACTTCATATCACTTACATAAGTGTGATGCATGATGGAGAAGATATTTAGAAAAAATAGGAATAGGAAAGGTATAGGCCTGCATGGTACAAACACACATTCGCTCACAAGAAACTGTGCACTTGGAAAACTAAAATGCCTTAATTATAAAAACTAACTCAGTTCAGTGGCAAGGAGGGTTTTTTTACCCTGTCAGCCCTGGTGCCCACACATACATTAGGCAAAGTTAAGGTCATCAATTAACATATAAGAAAAAATATTCAATGCAGTTATGTGGAGTCCTGCAAGGAAAAACAACAATATATAAATAGGGGAGGAGACCAATAGGTATTAATGAATTGTATATGTTATTACTATAAATAATAGGGGTAGAGTCTATATTATTCAGGTAAGAGGTAAGCAAAATTTATCTATTAAACAGCAACCAATAGCCTTTAAGCAGTTACAGAACAATAAACATCTATCTAGTATAAAAAACTATTGCGTATGACAAACAGTCGCTCTTTCACTAAGTGTCATGTCCGATGCAGACCTTAACAATAAGGACTTCTGCTGGTCTCTTGTTTCTGCCATACTAAAAATCTCATCGGAACTCATGGTTTTCCCAAACAATATGGCAGCATTTCCACTGACAACGTTCCTCTCCCTTCCTCTTGCTCTTTTTTTATTGATTTTACCCAGCAATCCAACACTTTCAATGTCTTCAGCTGTTATGTGTCCCAAATACTTTGTCTGTTCTTCATCTCACTTAATAAATGTCATTTCAATTGTGCCCTTTTTAATACTCCTTCATTTGTTATTTATAAATAGCTAGGAAAATTTTGGTGTTCTTCTACAAAAAACACATCTCACAGCTCTCTAGTCTGCCATCTATTATTTTGCTCACAGTCCATGTTTCATAACCGTACATTAAGACAGAGCAAACATAACACCTTCAAATGTTCAACCTAGTTTACATTGTTACAGTCATATGAAAAAGTTTGGGAACCCCTCTTAAATCTTTGGATTTTTGTTTATCATTGTCTGAGCTTTCAAAGTAGCAACTTCCTTTTAATATACTGTTAGGTCCATAAATATTTGGACAGAGACAACGTTTTTCTAATTTTGGTTCTGTACATTACCACAATGAATTTTAAATGAAACGACTCAGATGCAGCTGAAGTGCAAACTTTCAGCTTTAGTTCAGTGGGGTGAACAAAACGATTGCATAAAAATGTGAGGCAACTAAAGCATTTTTTAACACAATCCCTTCATTTCAGGGGTTCAAAATTAATTGGACAATTGACTCTAAGGCTATTTCATGGGCAGGTGTGAGCAGGTCCGTCGTTATGTCATTATCAATTAAGCAAATAAAAGGCCTGGAGTTGATTTGAGGTGTGGTGCTTGCATGTGAAAGATTTTGCAGTTGCAGACAACATCCGGTCAAAAGAGCTCTAGATGCAGATGAAAGAAGCCATCCTTAAACTGCGAAAACAGAAAAAACCCATCCGAGAAATTACTACAATATTATGAGTGGCAAAATCTACAGTTTAGTACATCCTGAGAAAGAAAGCAAGCACTGGTGAACTCAGCAACGCAAAAAGACCTAGACGTCCACGGAAGACAACAGTGGTGGATGATCGCAGAATCATTTCCATGGTGAAGAGAAACCCTTTCACAACAGCCAACCAAGTGAACAACACTCTCCAGGGGTGGAACCCCTCTCCAGATGAAACCAAGATCAACCTCTACCAGAATGATGGCAAGAAAAACGTATGGAGAAGGCATGGAACAGCTCATTATCCAAAGCATACTACATCATCTGTAAAACACGGTGGATCAGTGTGATGGCTTGGGCGTACATGGCTGCCAGTGGCACTGGGACACTAGTGTTTATTGATGATGTGACACAGGACAGAAGCAGCCGAATTAATTCTGAGGTGTTCAGAGACATACTGTCTGCTCAAATCCAGCTAAATGCAGTCAAATTGATTGGGCGGTGTTTCATGATACAGATGGACAATGACCCAAAACATACAGCCAAAGCAACCCAGGAGTTTATTAAAGCAAAGAAGTGGAAAATTCTTGAATGGCCAAGTCAGTCACCTGATCTTAACCCAATTGAGCATGCATTTCACTTGTTGAAGACTAAATTTCAGACAGAAAGGCCCACAAACAAACAGCAACTGAAAGCCGCTGCAGTAAAGGCCTGGCACAGCATTAAAAAGGAGGAAACCCAGCATCTGGTGATGTCTATGAGTTCAGGACTTCAGGCTGTCATTGCCAGCAAAGGGTTTTCAACCAAGTATTACAAATTAACATTTTATTTCCAGTTATTTAATTTGTCCAATTACTTTTGAGCCCCTGAAATGAAGGGATTGTGTTAAAAAAATGCTTTAGTTGCCTCACATTTTTATGCAATCGTTTTGTTCACCCCACTGAATTAAAGATGAAAGTCTGCACTTGCAACTGCATCTGAGTTGTTTCATTTAAAATTCACTGTGGAAATGTACAGAACCAAAATTAGAAAAAAGTTGTCTCTATCCAAATATTTATGGACCTAACTGTATGACATGCGTTATGGAATCAGTAGTATTTCAGCAGTGACATTAAGTTTATTGGATTAACAGAAAATATGCAATATGCATCATAACAAAATTAGACAGGTGCATACATTTGGGTACCATAACAGAGATATTACATCAATACTTACTTGAGCCTCCTTTTGCAAATATAACAGCCTCTAGATGCCTCCTTTAGCTTTTGACGAGTGTCTGGATTCTGGATGGAGGTATTTTTGACCATTCTTCCATACAAAATCTCTCCAGTTCAGTTACATTTGATGGCTGCCGAGCATGGACAGCCTGCTTCAAATCATCCCATAGATTTTCGATGATATTCAAGTCAGAGGACCGTAATGGCCATTCCAGAACATTGTACTTCTCTCTCTGCATGAATGCCTTTGTAGATTTCAAACTGTTTTGGGTCATTGTCTTGTTGGAATATCCAACCCCTGTGTAACTTCAACTTTGTGACTGATGCTTGAACATTATCCTGAAGAATTTGTTGATATTGGGTTGAATTCATCGGACCCTTGACTTTAACAAGGGCCCCAGTCAATGAAATAGCCACATAGCCCCATAGCATGATGGAATCTCCACCAAATTTGACAAGTAGCAGGTATTTTTCTTGGAATGCGGTGTTCTTCTTCCACCATGCAAAGCGCTTTTTGTTATGACCAAATCACTCAATTTTTGTCTCATCAGTCCAAAGCACTTTGTTCCAAAATGAATCTGAACATACAGATGTTCTTTGTGTAAATTGCACTGAATTGTAGAACGATGTACAGATACACCATCTGCAGCAAGATGTTCTTGCAGGTCTTTGGAGGTTGTCTGTAACCATTCTCATAATCCTGCACATATGCCGCTCCTGTATTTTTCTTGGCCTGCCAGACCTGGGTTTAACAGCAACTGTGCTTGTGGCCTTCCAATTCCTCATTATATTCCTTACAGTTGAAACTGACAGTTTAAACCTCTGAGATAGCCTTTTGTAGCCTTCCCCTAAGCCATGATACTGAACAATCTTTGTTTTCATATCTTTTGAGAGTTGCTTAGAGGTTCCCATGCTGTCACTCTTCAGAGGAGAGTCAAAGGGAAGCACAACTTGCAACTGACCACCTTAAATACCTTTACTCATGATTGAACACACCTGTCTATGAAGTTCAAGGCTTAACGAGCTAATCCAACCAATTTGGTGTTGCAAATAATCAGTATTGAGCAGTTACATGCATTCAAATCTGCAAAATTACAAGGGTACCCAAAATTTTGCATAGCCAGATTTTCACATTTGATTTAATTTCATACAACTAAATACTGCTTCACTAAAAATCTTTGTTCGGAAAACATCCCAGTACTCAGATGTTCCTAGGAAATGAAAGACATACCATGGTTATCTTTTTTGTTGAAAGTAGAGTAAATTATTATAGAGGGCTGAGAGGGGTTCCCAAACTTTTTCATATGACTATATACTGTATGCTGGTTTATAGGTACGCGTTAACTGCATAAAAAATGATTTTTTGTGACAGCATTCCTTCCTTTGATTTCCAAATCAGTCTTTGATCCTGCGTTAACATGACACCCAGGTAATAAAAGTGATACACCTGTTTATTGTTTTCAGCTATTACTTTCAACTTGCATCTTGGCACTACTTTTTCTTTTTTAAAACACTATGCTAATTGTTTTCTTCCAATTCAATGTTAGTCCCTTCTCCTCACAGTCTTAATATTTAAAATTCACTTTAGCTCTTCTTCACTTTCAGCAATCAATACAGTATCATATGCAAATCTCACATAGGTAACATACACCTCCTACTCTGATTTTTTCAGGGCCTCTTAAGAGTCATTTTGGCGTACAATGAGAAAATATCTGAAAAAAGAATGCAGCCTTGTCATATACCTCATCCATTTCCATTCTACAAATTCCTCATTGATTGCTATGACTAATCATGCGTCTTTTCCATCATATGGTAGACTTCTTAAAATGTTTAACATTTCTCCATGCTTCACTTTACCAAATGTCTTTGAGTGGTCAATGAAGTTCATATATATTTTATCATTTCATTCACTTGTTCAATGACATTTCTTATTATAAACATTGCATTTCTTGTACCTTTTCTTCCACAAAAACACACTGCACTTCAGAAACCTCACTTCTAATCTTAACTTTCCATCAGTTGAATATGACCCTTAAAAGTATCTTTAAAACACGAGTTATCAAACTTATTGTACAGTGACTAACATTCTAGAGTCCCAGGTTTTTCGGTAAAGTAATAAACACTTATTTTATTAAGACTTGTAAAGCTGTCCCCTATTGTTATTTTACTACTATCTGCTCTAGGCCTGTTGCCTTTCCCTTCTTCATGTTCTTGACAACATGCTCCACTTTTGATTTTTAAAAAGGTTGACCTACCACTTTTCTCTGCGAGTACTGGGTTTTTGCATTTATCCTCATAAAATAGGTGGTTAAAATGTATTGATGAACTATTACGCACTTCATCTCTTTTTACTACTAATTTTCTTAATGTTTTTGTGCACTGACCCTTAATTCCTGTATGCATCAGCATTAACTTTGCAAACTTCTCATTCAAACAGTTTTCTTTTGCCTTCACACAAACTACAGTGTTTCAACTTGCGGTGCTATATAAATAAAATTTTATATTATTATTAATTTGCTTATTTAACTGGACATATTCAATATTGTCTTTACCCTTAATCAAGCTCCTTTTCTCTCATATCTAATATCTGTTTGCTCATCCATTTGTTTTGCCATCTTTGGTAATATTTGTTCTATAGAGGATACTAACACATTTTAAAGTCACTCCAGTCTGTTTTAGAATCTGTGACTAACTGAAATCATTCAAATTTGTTTTAAACTTTTACTGCATAATCAGTGATAAATACAATTTGAGAAAAAGTATACATTAAAATTACATACATATAGTTATTTCATACAAACACATTGCAATAATGAGTAAAAAAAGTGTAAGTAATACAGTGATGTTAATATGCATAAATATAATTGTTAACAGTGAAACAATGTGAATACTATAAAAAATTTAGAAATAAAAACATATATATGCAAAGCCAGCCAAAAAATGCAAATGAAGAAAATGAGATATTACAAATGGTATAAAAATGTATTTTACAATGAAGTAACCAATAATTAACAAGAATTGACCAGTAGGGAAAAGAAATGTACTGAACCAAAAGAAAAAAAAAACCGAGAAGTGGAATTCTCAATGACTCTACTGTATACCGTCTATAAGTGGATACGATGTCACAGAAAACGTCAAGTGATGTAGAAGATCCGCGATGTCTACAGAATAATTCAGATAAAGTAGTTAATGTATCAGTAAAAAGGGTACTAATTTCAAAGCGATATTATTATGCTTATTCAAAGACAGCCAATACGTTCAGGTGAGAATATCAAAAATTAACATGACCTCCACAAAATATGGAAGAAAATTACAGCACCCAGACGGAAAAACAAATACGCACACAAGTAGAACATACAAACTCCACAAAGGCAATAAGAACGGTGCTGAGAAAAGAAATAAGATCAATAAATTATTAAGAACTAAAAAGCCAATTTCACAGCATATTTTGGTTTCTACTTATGAAACTAGTTGGAAAGAAAATAAGAAATTTACGACTGCTCCCCGAGTTGTGGCTTAACTGGCATGACTTAATAAAACTATCTTGTACTTCTGAGTCACGCCAATGTGTAACTTACATATGGAAAATGACCTGTTTCGCCCTTTTTTACTACATAACTTCAAATGACGAGCGAGATCGGCACTAACTCCGCCCCACGCGACTTCACCTGGAAGTCCCGGAGTCCCTCCCCCGCCCCTTCCAAAAAGCTTCGCGTCTACATTACGCCACGTGACTTTCTACACCCCAACTAAAGAACAGTCGGGGATCCCGTTGCTTTTTGTTTCTTCACAGTAGTGTGTACTTTATGTGAAATATCTGCATTATACCACGTCCTCAGATACCTAAAGAATGTAAGCTATCAAGCAATAAATAAATCGAGCCAAGACTGAAGTGTTAGTGGTTTAAACCTTCACTTATAAGTCACAGACGCCAGTTTAAACGTTTTGCTTGAACATTTCGTTCAGTTCTCGAGGTTAAATTCAAATCCCTGGTATTAACAATTACACTTCTGCAATCCAATTTTGAATTTCATTCATTTATCCGGAAAGATGACTACTACACCCCCTATCATCTCGCGATAGACACTCATACTTAACTTCCTCTATAACAAATAAGCTTCAGCTAAATACTCACTCGCTCTTTGTCTCTGCGGCTTTAATTTCTTCACCACCTTTGCTCTCATCTTTATTAATGGTGTGATTCACGCTGCTAGCATCCTGTTTGCTCCCTCTTTTTAGCCGCTGTCGGAGCCCCCTCGTCGCCATATCTATTAATGGCTTACATCGGCTTCAGTCAAGGATACGTAAGTACAGAAGAACGGGTCTTTGACGGCCATCATTATTGAGGGCACCAGCGGAGCTTGACTCTGGTCAAGAAAATGTGAAAATATGGTAAAAAGTCCTGGATTCGAACAGTAATTTATTAAAAAGAGAAATGAAGTTTTTTTTTTTGTGGACACATATTAAAAAGACAACAATCATCATTTACAGATGGCTGATCAAGGTATCGCAAATAATGTAAGTAGCTGCATAACTTCCAAATTAACAACTGTGCGTTTACAGCACCTACTAACAGCTTGAGTGGGCGTCAGGGCAGCAGGTTGATGCATTTCTTCTTTTTAACTACAGGTACCTGCGTACCTGGTTAATGCCTGTGTGAAACTGTGCCACCCCTAGCCAGAGTGGGGCTCTAAGCAAGAATCTTCTTCTTGACCCCCAAAAACTTCCTATCCCACCGCTCCCAGAATACACTACATTAGTATTTCTTTTAGCAGCTTTAATTTAAACAATAAGTATATAATAAATAAAGAAGTACATATCACAAACTTAAATGATTTTGTAATGTGAAATAAAAATGCTTTTATTTTTAAAAATCAAAACTTGAAAATGAATGTTTAGGGTTTTCTTCAGTCGGTATCACCACAGCACATGTCCACAATTTCTGGAGGTAAAATCATCTATTAGGAAATCATACGATAGCTTATGTGCTGATAATAGCCAAATTGCTTATAAGTTCTTGCACCACTGATGACCTCAAGTATATTGTGATTAGCTTAAGTTCTGAAAACATCACTCTGCAGATGCAACTGCAACTTGGAGGGTTGCTGCAATTCAGTGAGCAATCTATAGATTTACACTTTTTCATATTTAATGGCAATAATATACCAAATGACTTGTTTCCTCTATAAATGAAGATTATAGTAATTATAAGATGATGAAAAATAATGGTTCAGGGTATCAATGTGCTTACTCTTTGTTACTTGATAGAGCCAACAGTATCATATGTGACGTGATATCCCGAGAACAGAAACAACAATTTTAGTATTACTACTACTATTTCTAATATATAATACTACTACTTTAAGGGGATAATAAACTTACTTAATACAATAAATACAGAGTAAAAATGAAGTTGAATATACTTAGATATTTAAAAAACAAACAAGTGAATATATTCCCTGTACTTATGAATTTAGACATGCAGATTAGGTGAATTGGCAACCCTATATTGGCCCTAGTGTGTGTTCACCCTGGTATGAAGTTATTCATTTTGTCCTTCCAGTGACAGCAGATAAGACATTAAATAAATGAGTAATGTTAGCTACCAATAAAATTAACCAACAGTTGAAGTTAATCTGAACTCATTGCTCTTTTTGTAAGTCAAAGTTGCTTGCATGGTGCTTTCCCAGCATTCTAATTAACTAACTTGTAAGCAAAATAGTGTTTTGGTGAAATTTACAAACATGTCTTCAATGCAACAACACCGTTGTTGAACTCAATATGTCGAGTAACATCGTCTGTTTTTATCAACATGTATGGGTCCTGAGGTCTTTATGATGGTAATTAATAAACCACAACCACGTGTCAGCTTGGTACTATAATTTCAGATAATATATTACACATAATGTTAATTAATTATTACTCCAATAATCTGCTAGCTTTAGTGTAGTGGAACTTCATGTAATGTTAGCTAGATTACTGGAAGCTAGACAATTTTAGATTTCTTAATGCACCTGCTCATTAATGGAAAGTTATCAAACAAGTGACAGTCGGCAATGTTAATTTGACAATTCATGAAACACTGGCACCACAAGTGCATAGACTCAAGCTGTGGTCCTTCGATCATAAGCCCTATCCAAAGTGCATGATGTGTGCATAGGAAGGTGTGGCTCTGGTGTGGAGTATGTTTATTCTCAACTATTTACTGATCCAAGTTCTAATCTGTTTTGAGCTAATAGTGACAGTCTACTCCATATGGTATTATGCATCATTACTTACAAAGAACATTTATTTATTTATTTATTTTGCAGCTTATTTGTATTGAAGGATCCTGTGTGATATGTGGTCTGTGGTGCTGTGCAGATTTTAAATAAATAATCAGGTCTAATTGTTGCGCAGGCTACAGTTGGGTGCAGGTGTGTGCGAGTATGTTCCCCTCAGGGAATGGTTGGGGTACTTGGATGATCGCGTGTATACACATATGAATGCAACATCAGTCGGGAGCCTCATTTGTGCCTTGGAGGGAGCGGCTTGTCACACCTGTGCCCTATTAGGTAGGCCGAATATAGGAGCAGCCTGCACATCAAAAGAGGAAAAAGAAACGAGAAAAAAAGAGAAGAGAAAGAATGACAGAGGTTAAAAAGGAAATGATGGACAAACATGGGCAGGACTGCGGAGAAGTCTGTACAAAGAAGAGGAGGCAGGCAACCAGAAGAAGAGCCCCTTGGGGAAGCACAAGGCTGACCCTCAGGGGCTGAAGAGGGCTACTCCGGCTGAGCAGCTTGGAGTTGCTGGAGTGACCCAGAGCTTGCTCCCGCATAAGTCCAAGGAGAGGTGGTGAGAAATGGACAAGAATGAGGCTCGGCTGAGATTGGGAGCCAAGGACAGCAGGCACTTCAGCCTTGAAGAGAAGGTTGGCTGTAACTGTCGGCTGGGATTTCTCCTCTGCTGCAACGTCCCGTAAGCAGAGGAGACATCAGTTTTAGAGGAATGCATCAGGGCTTGTGAGTTTTAAAGAGCAGATTCCTGCCTTAAAATTTTTAACCTCATTTTATTGGATTATTTATTGACTTGTTTTTAACCTCCGCAGTTTTCACTGTTTTTATGGATTATTTATTTATTGAAGAGTATTTTGAAGCACTGCACTATTTATTTGGAGCACAGTTTCATTTTTTCTTTTTGATGTTTTTTAATAAAAGCACATAAACACTCATAAACATCCGGCGCCGCAGTGAGTGGCAGCCTTTTCAGCAGCTCCGTGTATGACTGTATATGTATGTGTACTTTTCTACTTTTATTTTTCTATTTTTATTTATTGATCACTCCTATTACTTTATTTTATGTGGATTCGTTCCCTGGACACACTTACTTTTACAATGTGGGCATGGATTTTTACACGCAGAGACTCGCCTATTCAAGTACTCAACTTCGAGCGCTGAGAACAAATGCCAGTGCCGGTGTGGTTCCATATTTACCTGACGAGGTAAGAAGGCGGTATCGTGGCAGCAGAGCTGGCACTAAGCTAAAAATGAAGCGGCTTGCGAGAAAGTGGCGTTTCAAGCCTTCGGTGCCTTCTGTGATTCTGGGGAATGTAAACTCAATCTCAAATAAGATTGACGAACTGGCTGCGCTGGTGAAAAATGTCAGGACCTACAGAGAATGCAGTTTGTTGTGTTTTTGCGAAACCTGGCTAAATAACACCATCCCAGATGCCAACGTGGAGCTACCCGGGTTTAGCACAGTTAGAGCGGACAGAGATGCAAGTACCTGTGGGAAGCACAAAGGAGGAGGACTCGCTGTCTATGTTAATACACGGTGGTGTAACTCTGGACATGTTAACGTCAAAATCTCCACTTGCTGCAGGGATATCGAACTGTTGGCCGTAAGTTTACGTCCCTACTACTTGCCCAGAGAGTTTGGACATGTCATTGTTGTCATCGTGTACATACCTCCTCGGGCGGACGAGGAGTCAGCGAGTGACATCATCCATTCTGCTGTTGCTAAGTTACAAACGCAGCACCCTGAGGCGCTTGTGCTAATCGCTGGAGACTTTAACCATGTGACGCTGGACAAAACATTACCTGCATTCTCCCAGTATGTGGACTGTAACACCCGGGGAAATAAGACTATTGATTTACTGTATGCAAACGTTAAAGACGCATACAGCGCCACCCCGCTGCCTGCGCTTGGGAAAGCAGATCATAACCTGGTTCTGCTTCAGCCTCACTATGAACCAAAAGTGAGAGTCCTACCTGTAACCACACGATCATTCAGGAAGTGGACCCCAGAGGCTGAGAATACTCTGAGAGAATGTCTTGGAACTACAGACTGGGGTATCCTGCAGGGATCTCATAGTGAGAACATTGAGGAAGTTGTTGACTGCACTACTGACTACATCAACTTCTGTATGGACATTGTAGTTCCAGTAAGAACTGTACGCTGCTATGCTAACAACAAGCCATGGATTACAAGTGAAATCAAGGGCCTTTTGAACCAGAAGAAAAGGGCTTTTAAAGACAGTGATCAGCATGAGCTCAAGCGCGTGCAGAAGGAACTCCGAGTCCAGCTCAGGGTGGCGAAGGAGCAGTACAGGAGAAAGCTGGAGCAGAAATTGCAGAATAACAGCATGAAGGAAGTGTGGGATGGGATGAAGATCATCACTGGCTGCAGCTCGAAGCGGGGTACCACCATCGAGAGAGACGTGAAGAGAGCAAACCAAATGAACAACTTCTTTAACAGGTTTGACCACCCTAACCCACTCTCACACTCACCTCGGAGTATTGCACCCTCCACACATCCTTCTGCTGATACCAGCATAGGAAAGACATCCCCACCCATAATTACAACAGCGCAAGTGAGCAGAGAGCTGAGGAGACTTCGTGTCAGCAAAGCAGCGGGTCCAGATGGAGTATCGCCACGACTGCTGAAGGTCTGTGCATCGGAGCTGGGGGGTCCTCTACAGCGCATCTTCAACCTGAGCCTGGAACAGGGGAGAGTCCCAAGGCTTTGGAAAACATCTTGTATCACCCCAGTCCCAAAGGTATCACGTCCTAGTGAGCTGAATGACTTTCGGCCTGTTGCTCTGACATCACATGTGATGAAGACCATGGAGAGGCTGCTGCTTCACCACCTTAGGCCACAGGTTCAACACGCCCTTGAGCCTCTGCAGTTTGCATATCAGGAGAAGGTGGGAGCAGAGGATGCCATCATCTATATGCTACACTGATCCCTCTCTCACTTGGACAGAGGCAGTGGTGCTATAAGAATTATGTTTCTAGACTTCTCTAGCGCCTTCAACACAATCCAACCTCTGCTCCTTAGGGACAAGCTGACAGAGATGGGATTAGATTCATACCTAGTGGCATGGATCGTGGACTATCTTAAAGACAGACCTCAGTATGTGCGTCTTGGGAACAGCACGTCTGACATTGTGGTCAGCAACACAGGAGCGCCACAGGGGACTGTACTTTCTCCGGTCCTGTTCAGCCTATATACATCGGACTTCCAATACAACTCGGAGTCCTGCCACGTGCAAAAGTTCGCTGATGACACTGCTATCGTGGGCTGCATCAGGAATGGGCTGGAGGAGGAGTATAGGGACCTAATCAATGACTTTGTTAAATGGTGCGACTCAAACCACCTACACCTGAACACCAGCAAAACCAAAGAGCTGGTGGTGGATTTTAGGAGGCCCAGACCCCTCATAAACCCAGTGATCATCAAAGGTGACTGTGTGCAGATGGTGCAGACCTATAAATATCTGGGAGTGCAGCTGGATGATAAATTAGACTGGACTGCCAATACTGATGCGCTGTGCAAGAAAGGACAGAGCCGGTTATACTACCTTAGAAGGCTGGCGTCCTTCAACATCTGCAATAAGATGCTGCAGATGTTCTATCAGACAGTTGTGGCGAGCGCCCTCTTCTACGCAGTGGTGTGCTGGGGAGGCAGCATTAAGAGAAAAGACGCCTCACGTCTGGACAAACTGGTGAGGAAGGCAGGCTCTATTGTTGGCATGGAGCTGGACAGTTTAACATCTGTGGCAGAGCGAAGGGCACTCAGCAGGCTCCTATCAATTATGGAGAATCCACTGCATCCACTTAATAGTATCATCTCCAGACAGAAGAGCAGCTTCAGCGACAGACTGCTGTCAATGTCCTGCTCCACTGACAGATTGAGGAGATCGTTCCTCCCCCAAACTATGCGACTCTTTAATTCCATCCGGAGGGGGTAAACGTTAACATTTAACATTATACATAGTTATTGTGTGTTTTTCACCTGCATTATTATCATTGTTTAATTTAATATTATTTATTGTATCAGTATGCTGCTGCTGAAGAATGTGAATTTGCCATTGGGATTAATAAAGTATCTATCTATCTATCTATCTATCTATCTATCTATCTATCTATCTATCTATCTATCTATCTATCTATCTATCTATCTATCTATCTATCACGTTTTGCACCTACCCCTACTACATGTGTGTTCTCATTTGCCCGGCTCATGTAGTTTATGGCTTTCGATGATAGCCAGTTCCAGAGGTTCCCAAGCAAAAGTGGGATCATGGAGCTAACCTGCACCGTCACATCCTGTATTTTATGTTGTTACTTTAAAATGTATTGTTGTTTACTCGGTAAATTTCTTTCTGATGGCATGCACTGTGATTAGAACTAAAGTGAAGTTTTTACTTGATAATAACTCCTATATCAGAAAGACAGGTTTGTTAGGTTAACTGGAGACATCAATTTTTATTTGGTAAAAGTGTGCTACAATAGAATGGTATTGTGTCCAAGTCTGATTCCTTCTTTTACTTATTTACCAGAGTAGGGAATGGCTTTGTGCCACCAGGCAATGAAATATGCAGATTCAAAAAATAAATGGATGACTGGAATAAATATATATAAAAGTAACCCCCTGCCTTGCCCATTTTAACAACTTTTTTAACCAAATGAATCCGCCTGCAAGTTAAAACACTTGTTTAATTGCACTTCTTATCTTATAATCAAACAGTTTTGCAACATAGTGGGCTAATTATAGTTCCTAATTTCAGGAAGCATTCACAATTTAAGAATATTTTCTTGTAAAGTTAAGAAAAAAGTTCAAAGGTATGACACCCAACAATATTTGAAAACAGGAAAATCTGAGACCTAATTAAGCAAAGTGTTAATTAAAAAATCAGACAGAGTCTCCCTGTAAACAAAGTGGCCTAGGATCTGTGTTTGACAGCTCTTATTGATATGATAACTATGTTTTTAAAAAGGCAGCTTTAATGGTAGACACTATGGCTCCTAGATTACCCAGTAATCCATTTTAATTATGTTTAATGAGGTCACTCTGAAATTTACTAGTGTCCCTTACAGGACTGGTCATGCCTTGCATCCAGTGAATACGCTATGGATTCCCTTGACTCAGAAAGCAGAGTGTGGTTTCCAAATATGAAAAGATACATGCAACAGCTTGGACACCTGTAACCAAAGATTTAAATTGTGTCACTGTGATCTAGGAGTTTTATTCCACCATACATCATTTTACTTAAAATTTATAATTGAGGCCAAGAAAAGATATATAAACCATTTGACAGGGAGAAAGCATTTAAGCCAAGTAAATAAACTGACAGGTAGAATGCAAAACAGAGAAAAGAAGAAACAAATGGAAGCCTCTCCGGCAGGTTATTAAAAGACAGCAGGTATACTGCTTGGTTTGATGGTCAGTTTATGGTCAACATTTATTGTGTGTTACTTAAAATTGAACTGTGCCTGCCAAAGACTGTATCCCCTGTTTGGAATTTGCTTGCTTATCTTGGAACCAAAGACCGTGACAAAACTATAATGCTGTGGCAACTGCACTGAAAATTGAAGCGCACTTACAGATGGATGGAAGACATTGCTTCTGCCCATACCTACAAATGCCTCCACACTCTTGAAGTGGATGAAGCTGGTTGCCGGGACCCCCACCTGCGTTGTGCTTATCAGAGCATCCTTCAAATTTTTATGGGTGTCAGCCAATATTAAAAGAAGCTAAGTGTATCCTTTCTTCAGTGTTATTTTTTCTTTGTTCTTTACCCCATACCATTTGTGAAGAATATAAAATACTTATGGTTTAGTAAAAGTTGCAATGAATGTATTCCCACTGCTGGATTCAACACCCCTGGCCAAATTACATAATTTTGCTGACATTTGAAGTACAAAATACAACTTTGACTGCAAGCAAACTAAAATAATAGCATTTTGATGGAAATGTTAATTATATAGTTAACAATTTATTTGATGAACTAAAATATAAAATGCAAAGGTTTGGTCACCACTTTTACAAAAACCACAGCTTGCAAACATTTTTGTAGCTAGCTTTGAGTCTTTTGAACTCTTGTTTTGGAAATGTTTGTCAAATTCTTCCTTACAGAACATTTCCACCTCTGAGATATTGTTTGGCTGTCTTTAATGCACAGCACATTTAACATTTACCCACATATTTTCAATAACATTAAGTCTGAGGACTGTGAATTTCATTCCAAAACTTTCACCTTGTGTTTTCTTACTTCATAGTAGTTTTCAAAGTGTGTTTTGAATCGTTGTCTTTGTGTAGAAGCCACCCATTTTTCAGCTTCAGTTTCCTTTTCCTGACTGTCTAATAATATTCTCTTTCAGGATTGGTTGATTATTTTGTGGAATTCACTCTTCCCTGTACTCGCATGATGTTTCCAGAGCAACTAGCTTCCACACATCCCCATATTTACCAGTTGGCAAGGTGCTATTTTCATCAAATGCTGCTCCCCCCACCACCATGTAAACCTTTGTGGTTGTGGTCAAAGAGCTCAATTTTAACTTCATCTGTTCACATCACTAGGCCACAAAATGTCTCATGTCTTATGTAGATGTTGTTTTACATGCTTAAGTCATTTGTGATGAGACCACAGTTAAGTTTTCCTCCTGATGACTCTTCCACGAAGGCCATGTCTGTGTAAGTAATGCTACATGGTACCATAGAGTAACACCACTTCTTTTTCAGCTAAACCTGCCTGTACATCCCTTGCAAGTCATATGAGGACTTTTGCCTTGCCTTGCTGCATAGTATACAAGCTGTTCTGTCATTTTTCTTGGTTTTCTAGATTTTGTCTTTACTTCTATAGTTCTCCTTAACTGCCATCTCTTAATGACATTTTGGACTGTGAAAATTGCTATCTGGAAATGATGTGATATCTTTTTATAGCCTTTCCTTGGTTTGTTGGCATCAGTTAGTTTAATTCTCAGATTCTCTGTCAGTTGCTTAGAAGATCCCATGGTTTTTGAGTGTTGCACACTTTTGGAGACTCAAAGAATTTATTAGGCTTTGGCATTGTCATTCACTGACCATTCCTAATGACAATTCTTGACCAGGCTAACATCTAACAAGCTAATCAGACCAGACTATTAGAATAGTTTTGAGACCTGATAACTGAAAGGGTGTCAAAACTTTTACAAATGCCATATTATTATTTTTTTATTTTTTCAGTTAATCAAACAGCAACTATGTATTAATGTTTTCATAAAAATGCAATTTGTTCAGTTTGTTTACTGACAAAGTTTTATTTACTATTTTCACCTCAAATGTCAACAAAATATGTAATTTAACCAGGGGGTCCAAACTTTTCCATGAAACTGCACATGGATTTTCAGTCTGTTCATATTACAGAAACTCAGTAATATCAAAATGTGCCCTTATAGGATGTGGGAAATATTTACAGAGGTGACATATTAGTGGTTAGTGCTGCCTCATAATTCCAGAGGCTTAGGTAAATTCCCCATCTTACTGTCAGAGTGGGCTATGCACATTTTTCCTGCTTATACGTGGGTTTTCTCTGATTTCTTCAGTTTCCTTCAACATCCTAAAAATGTGTTTAGAGTTTTTAAAGTTTATAATTATGAGACGTTGTGTGTTTAGGTAGGACTAAAGATAGATATCTGCCTTACACTTCATTGTGGATTCAGAAATCAATAGTTGGAAATATACTGTATACAGTGCACAGTTCTTATGCTTAGTAGTTGTCCCCTTTAGTTTCTTATTCAGATTTTGGTCATATGTCTTTCTCAATGCTGTACAGTATTTTTTAAAGGAGTGATTACTGTACATCTAATAGCTATTCGCCACTTAAACATAAAATTAATATCTTTGTGAAACTTTCTCATGTCTGCTCGTTATTCACTTAAGCAATTAAGGAAGGGCTATTTACAGTCAATGAATCTATCATGTTTTTGAACCATTCTTTTCTATTACAGGGTTGCAGGGAGCTGAAGTTCATTTTAGCAACATTGATATAGAAACTAAATCTGATCTGGCTGCATCACTGAACCAACATGCCGCCTTCAATCAAACGAAAATCTTTGAAATGTTGGAGGAAACCAGGTTATCAAGAGAAAACCAACACAGACATGTGGAGCGTGTGCAAACACCATGCAGACAGTGATCCTTTCAAAATTTGTACCTAATTGGTTGAACCATGGTGTAGCAGCACCTACTGTGTAGCCAAATATTTTTCAAGTACTGCGTATAAAATGTATATGTTATGTAACATTATCAGAACTCCATAATCCAATTCAGGATTGCATGGGTCAGACCCAGTTCTACCAGTCATAAGCAAAGGCAAGGCAAGACCCAACCCTGGGCAAGGTACCAACCTTTTGTAGGGCTCACTTACACACATACAGATACACATGTGACCAATTTATAATCACCAATTAAACTGGAGGAAAAGCTACATAGACACAAAAACAGCATGCATACCCACACAGCCAACAACTGGGGGCTGGATTCAAACACATGACAATGGATTCGTGAGGCAAGTGCTTACCCCTGTGCTGCATTTTCTACCCACAAATAGATTAGTAAGTGAAAAAATAGACACTAATTTTTTTCATTATGCCAATCCAAATCACGGGGTTCATGATTAAAACAAAGATACAGCTCTTTGAAAAGTAAATCCTGTACCCCTCCACATTTTTGACTCTACAGGCTGAGAAAGCAATGATGTGCCACTGAATATGAGTGCTGACGTTTCATTAAAAAAATCCAAAAAAGAATCAGCTGATGTGGTTTATTCTAACAATAACAATACCATGGCACATCAACATTGTACTAGTGTGGTTAGGCATATTGTAAGTGAAATTAACATGCAAGACCACCTTATGACACGTGACACAAGCAAACATACCTCTCAGCCTAATGGCAAGAAGCCGATAAGCTACCAAGCACTAGGAACTTTAAAAGACACACCCTTTTATAACTCAATCACTTCTACAAGGAAGTGTATCTAAATTCAAATCCATATTTAACTTTTATACATAAGGGGAAATTAACAGAAACTATAGAACCCATTCAATATATATTTCGCCCTGCACCATTACTGCCTCTCTTTACACTAACATGGCACCCACAACCTTTGGGGTACATTTTTAACACAATAAACCTCCACATCTATAAGCACCAATTGCATGCGGAAGTTTACAGAAAGGCAATAAACAAAAGCCACCTGATACCGTATGTACTCAAGCCAGACCTACTTTATCATGTTTACTGCACAGTGGGTGCAACTCAAATGTCAGGCACAAACTGTGTGTATCTGTTGGTAACATGATCCACCAACTGATTAATCTGACTTAGAATTTTCTCTTTTCATGTGGTTGACTTAAATGTGTTTTGTGTTGTTAATTCCCTAGATTTTTTGAATAACATTATTTTACATTGTCCCAGTGGTTTGAAAAAGAAAACTACTAGCACAAAGCATGTGAACATGCTGACATTACAAATAACATGTAATCAGCAAGTTCAGAAAAACTCTAGTCATCTGTTCCGCAACAATCAGTTTCTTCGATTTGATCCTTAGATCTGTCAGAGATAATCTGTGACATGAGCTCAGTTGGAATGAAACGTAGGGTACTGAAGCCAAAGGGTTTTTATTCATAACAAGGCACTTGGCAGAATTTGTGTTACTTCTGGTTTTTACAAAAGTAACAGGCTATTATTATAAAGCATATCAACATTAAAAAATAATGTGACCTTTTTTACAAGTGGTACAAGGACTGATCAAAACATTTTGAGCATTTTTCTTTATATAATGCTTTTTTATATATTACTTAACCAATATCATGTGTAGTGAAGGCTAAAAAATATTTAAATCTCATATTTCTATGCAGAACAGCGATTATACATTTTCTGAGATATTAGATGTCTATGAAGACCAATGCTGGACAACAGCAAACCGTTTCAAAAACACCAATGAAAAAATCTCATGTTACTCATGTTGCATAATTCTCATGTCAAGTCATGCATATTAATTGTAGAGCTGCCTCCCATTGTTACATTTATGTACACAGCAGTGAGCAACAACCACATTGGCTACTGTCTGTGAAACTGCATTGGTGAACTGACCTTACGCTTGTTGAAGCATTTTGGTTATGCATAGATATGAGGCATATTCTCTTCCTGACATTTTCACTCACTTTTCTTCAACTTTTAATCTCTACTTTAATAAGTGTCTTTGTCCACACTTTTTGTTGTATCATATGAAGTGCAATGTTAGCCAATGAATACAACTGAAATGCTGGGGCACATCTGAGTATGTTCCATTTGCTTTTATGACATTTTCTGGAAGCGGTTTATTTAACAATATTTAAGTAATAATGTATTTGGATCATTGTTAGCATAAGATTAGATGATCTGACATGTGGATTGCGTGACACAAATTTGCTGTTGTTCAGTGTTGGTCACTATAGACCCCTATTATATACAGTATGTAAATCTGTTATCTCCATTATGCATGAAAACAAAAGATTAAAAAATTTTCTTGGGCATCACTACAAACAACAAGTGGTAAGAAACATATAAAAAATAGCATTTTTGGGTGGAGTACTACTTTAAGAGAAACACCAGTAAAAGCAAACAAGTTTTAATTTTCAATGTAATGCCAGAAAACATTAATACATTTGTTAGATCATTCATGATTTTTCTGTTTGTCCATTGAATAAAATATTTTTTTTGTTACGAATGGATGGATGGATGAATTAACATAATTTATCTTTGACAGAGTGTATCCAACAGAGGTTTATAGGTTAACCTTAAAGAAAGGGGAAAAAAGATGGCAGCTACACAAAGCCAACTCTGGAAGGTAGGATGCGTATAGCATTTCTTCAAATCCACCGAGCTGTAGGATAGTCTTAGATAGATAGATAGATGGATAGATAGATACTTTATTAATCCCAATGGGAAATTCACATTCTCCAGCAGCAGCACACTGATACAATAAATAATATTAAAGAATGATAATAATGCAGGTGAAAAACAGACAATAACTTTGTATAATGTTAAATGTTAACATAGTCTTTGCAACTCAGCAGTGTGAGCAGGATATTGTGGTGAAGCAGAATGGAGCGACATTTAACAGCTTTTCCATGAATGGCTAACACAAATGATAAAGAAAATCAATGTAAAATTGCCTGTTTATATGGTCATTTTGATGCAAGTAATCAATATGGACTTCTACTAAAAACTTGCATGTGATCTTCCCAGCACTGGCTTGAATCTTTAATGCATGATTTGAGAATCACCATGCTTCCATTGTTTCAGTTGTTGTTTGGATGCATAGTGATGTATCCAGATTTCTCCCAGTCTAAATTCATTAGCTTAAGATTCTCAAAGAAACAGCAAATGCAATATTTTATTTCAGGAGTCATTGTTCTGGGCACCATAACTAATTTCTATGTGTTTGCTGTCTCCGGCATTTTCACTCTTTGATTCTCAATTATGATTAATTCCACTGGAACAACATTTCCTTTTCTTGACATTGTCAAAGGTCAGCCAGATCTTGGGTCATCTTTGAGAGACATCCTGCAGCCCATCTTTTTACTGTGGCATATGAGACGGATTGGTCCTGGTACATGTTAACTAGAGAAGAATGAATCTGCAAAGGTGTATTGTTCCCCAGTGTTAAAAAATATTGTTAAGTTGGTTCTGAAATGAAATATCTTATATAGTCACAAACTCGACTCAGAGACATAGAAATTTTGGGGCAGCCACCCGTGTATCCTGGCTACAAAGTCGCAAAACTGTATACAGCACTGATGTGCACAAAATCAAGTCCAAAACAGAACTGAGAGAATAGGGAAAAGGTGGAGGCTTCTAAAGGGGAAGACAGGAAGTGAGATCAAAGGGGTCGGGCTCCTGAAGGTCTTCTTCCATAGGCTCGGTCCCGGAAGTGACGTCAAGAGGGCCAGGTGGAATCTCCAGTGAATGGTCTGCAGGAAAGGGAGAAAAAGAGTCAGTGCACTCTGCCACATCCTGGTATGACTCAGAACTGCCCTTACTCAAGCCCTTTAGCTGCATCCCATGTGTACATTTGTGACCAATATATATATTTATATATATATATATACAGTATATATATATTTAAAATCCAACGTCTGTCTGTATGTCTGTATGCTTTTCACAGGAGAACTATTTATCGGATTCAGATCAGGTTTTTTTCTGGTTGATTTTGCAACTTCTCTCATCGCACTAAGTATCATAGTTTGCTTGCAAGAGCAATTTATTCGCACTAATCCGAGACAGAGGCTGTGGGCCGAAGGGAGGGGGGAAGCGTGATGTCAGGAGTGGGGAGCCGGGCGGGCTCTCCTCACTCATGCACCAGCCTCTGTTCGAGTTGATCTACCCGTTGCCACGTTTTGGAGCATAACTTGCCTCCGCTTTGCTAGCGATACCCAATTGTTTATTGATTTTTAAAGTTTGTCGTGTTTCACTACTATGCAGACGGGCAGCTAGTACTGGATAAACCACAAATGCTGCAAACTTGTTAATTTATGTCATAAGACATAAGAAAGCCATAAGAAAGATTTGGGGCAGCCACCGGTATACTTTTTCCTGGCTGCAAATGGAAGAATTTTTAGTACAGGTGTGTAAAGGTTCGAGTCCAAACAGAACTAACTGATGAGGTCGAGATGGTGGGCTTTTAAAGTGCGGCAGAGGAAGTGAGGTAATTATGACTGGAACTGGAAGTGACGTCATCGGGCTCCTGATTGAAAGGGGTGTCTTCTGGACCGAAAGTGACATTGTGGGGCTCCTGACCAGAAAGTGGAGGCCAGGCAGAATTTCCCGTAATGGGTCTGCAGTGGAAAAAGAGAAAGGATCAGTGCATCTAACCACCCCCTGGTCTGGTATGGAATTACCTTCCTTCAGGCCCTTTAGCTGCCTCTCATCTGCACGTGTGTGACACCTCATTCAAAGTCAGCACGGTAGAAAGCCTCTTTCAGGTTCATTATCAAAGATTTCAATTAACCAAAGTCAACCTCTTGATGTTGCTGACAAAATTTGCTTGGACAGCCATTCTTAAGTGTGTGAAGACCCTTCTATAATCACTGTGGGACAGCCAATGATATTTGAGATACGTGACCAAACAGTGATTGGTAGAAATACTGTATCTGATGGTGAAGCACACACTGGCAGTGGTTTGATTTCCAGAATTTTGTTTGCTTTAAAAACTTCACTTGATGCGCTCAGGTGTACTTCCAAAAGTATCTTGTTCTCTGACAATTTTCCTTTGAATGTAATCCATTTTTTGGCTTTCTTGTTTTTAGTTTTATTGAATTTTATTTCCAAAATTAGTACTGCATTGTAATTTTGTTTGCTTTGTAAAGTATCTTGCAATGGATATATTTATGGTCAAAAAAGTTCACCAGAAGATATTGAATTGGTTTAGGATGTTTGATTTGTCACAGAAAGTAACAATTCTTTTTTAATCACTGTTTGTTATGGCAATTCCCTCTACTAAAGACAAGCAACAGCTAGTTGGGCTGGTGTGCACCATTTCTAAAATCATTGGTTGTCACATTCCCACTGTGAATTCCCTGCAACTGTGCACACTGGAACTTCAAAGTCATTATGATCTCATCCAGTTTGTTGCCCTCTGCCCATCCTTTTTTCATTCTCCTTTTATCTGTTCAATGTTGTAGGTTAATCAGGACCAAGACCACTTCATAAAACACTCCCTAAAAACTGTGAAATTCATCCATTTACAATCTTGAGTATGTTTAAGAGTGTCTGTGTTAAAATTGGTTGTGTGGGGACTGATGGTTTTAGTTAACCAAATAAAATTCAATGTAGCCAACCCTGACAATTAACGTTCCTCTACTGGAAGACGCAAGTCTTTCACTGGTCAGTCAGCACTTGTATTTGTGTGTACCCGAACCAATCCACGCCCAGCGTTTTTGTGCCTTTCAGATTGCTCCCTTTTTAATTCTCTCTCCAAATTCTCCTCTATTTTTCAAATATGCTCCTACCACCTGTAGTCCATCCCCTCACATCATATACCAGCGTGTTTATGCAAGGACCCACTAGCATGGTTTGGCCACCTTCATCCCTTAAAGTGATATCCTGAAAATACTGAATTCCTTGGACATACAGTTAGGTCCATTAATATTTGGACAGAGACAACTTTTTTCTAATTTTGGTTCTGTACATTACCACAATGGATTTTAAATGAAACAACTCAGATGCAGTTGAAGTGCAGACTTTCAGCTTTAATTCAGTGGGGTGAACAAAATGATTGCATAAAAATGTGAGGCAAATAAAGCATTTTTTTAAACACAATCCCTTCGTTTCAGGGGCTCAAAAGTAATTGGACAAATTAAATAACTGGAAATAAAATGTTCATTTCTAATACTTGGTTGAAAACCCTTTGCTGGCAATGACAGCCTGAAGTCTTGAACTCATGGACATCACCAGATGCTGGGTTTCCTCCTTTTTAATTCTCTGCCAGGCCTTTACTGCAGCGGCTTTCAGTTGTTGTTTGTTTGTGGGCCTTTCTGTTCGAAGTTTAGTCTTCAACAAGTGAAATGCATGCTCAATTGGGTTAAGATCAGATGACTGACTTGGCCATTCAAGAATTTTCCACTTCTTTGCTTTAATAAACTCCTGGGTTGCTTTGGCTGTATGTTTTGGGTCATTGTCCATCTGTGTCATGAAACGCTGCCCAATCAATTTGACTGAATTTAGCTGGATTTGAGCAGACAGTATGTCTCTGAACACCTCAGAATTAATTCGGCTGCTTCTGTCCTGTGTCACATCATCAATAAACACTAGTGTCCCAGTGCCACTGGCAGCCATGCATGCCCAAGCCATCAAACTGCCTCCACCGTGTTTTACAGATGATGTGGTATGCTTTGGATAATGAGCTGTTCCACTCCTTCTCCATATTTTTTTCTTGCCATCATTCTGGTAGAGGTTGATCTTGGTTTCATGTGTCCAAAGAATGTTTTTCCAGAACTGTGCTGGCTTTTTTAGATGTTCTTTAGCAAAGTCCAATTTAGCCTTTCTATTCTTGAGGCTTATGAGTGGCTTGCACCTTGCAGTGCACCTTCTGTATTTACTTTCATGCAGTCTTCTCTTTATGGTAGACTTGGATATCGATATGCCTACCCTCTGGAGAGTGTTGTTCACTTGGTTGGCAGTTGTGAAGGGGTTTCTCTTCACCATGGAAATGATTCTGCGATCATCCACCACTGTTGTCTTCCGTGGACGTCCAGGTCTTTTTGCGTTGCTGAGTTCACCAGTGCTTTCTTTCTCAGGATGTACCAAACTGTAGATTTTGCCACTCGTAATATTGTAGCAATTTCTCGGATGGGTTTTTTCTGTTTTCGCAGCTTAAGGATGGCTTCTTTCACCTGCATGGAGAGCTCCTTTGACCCCATGTTGTCTGTTCACAGCAAAATCTTCCACATGCAAGCACCACACCTCAAATCAACTCCAGACCTTTTATCTGCATAATTGATAATGACATAACAACGGACTTGCCCACACCTGCCCATGAAATAGCCTTTGAGTCAATTGTCCAATTACTTTTGAGCCCCTGAAATGAAGGGATTGTGTTCAAAAAATACTTTAGTTCCCTCACATTTTTATGCAATCGTTTTGTTCACCCTACTGAATTAAAGCTGAAAGTCTGCACTTCAACTGCATCTGACTTGTTTCATTTAAAATTCATTGTGGTAATGTACAGAACCAAAATTAGAAAAAAGTTGTCTCTGTCCAAATATTTATGGACCTAACTGTATATTTCAAAGGAACAAGGCAGTAGAAATAGACAAATTGAATAAAATATGTAGCAACCGTTACATTAAAGCAAATGAGCTGAAACATGTTAACGGATCTATATAGGAAATATTCACTCTGCTAATCTACACAATTAAAAAATTGTTAAAAATAAATTATGGAATGCAACTTAACTCCTTCATAGAAACTCATAGAAAAATTAAATTTCTCAGTGACTAACACCCCACATGACAAATAGTGCTGAAGCAAAAAAAAACAACAAAACCTTTTTATTATAAATAATTAACAAATAACAATGTAATTTTACAGCAAATAATTTACATTTCAGGACAATTTCCTATTTAACTCAACATCCTGTAGCTTCTTAATTTCAAGAGAAGTGCATGGTTACTTTGCCAAGCTTTCTTTGGCTGCCTTCAATAATTCCTTGAAGTTGACTTTCATCAATAATCCTCTTGCACCTTCATATTGTGTGCATAGTGGCTCAGTAGTTGAAAACAAGCAGCCCGTTCTGGCTGAATAACTTGAACTTGTTTGACTTATCTTGACCTGCTCTCTGCTCACATTACAATGTACCCACAACAAACTTTAAAATCTGTCAGTTATAATTGGCTTAGCTTACAGATGGTCCTATTCTCCCAAACTAATAATTATCCACTTTTATCGTGCACCATTTGACAGTGTTTGAAGATTACTGTACATTTTTTTGTCACATGCTAGGAATAATACCTTTCAAGATTTATTATAGCAAGGCCAAAGTTCTTTCACACACTAGTGAGAGCAAAGGGCATACAAATCTTGAATATGGGCATGGCTTTTAGTGAAATGTTTGGTGTACCATTTGAAGGTGTTTATTACTCTAACAGATACACACCATGTTCCTCTCTTGTCCTTTGATAATCATCCCAAGGTAATCACAGTTCAGGCAAGTGGTAATTAATGCCTAATGTTCGTGTTCTGGCACAGAGACAACCTGAAGAGGAAGCCATGTCTATTTAAAGGAGTAACCTTGAGGAGGTGATGAATGCCTACTTTTCACAGCAGAAAACACAGGGAAAGCTTAACACTAAACCGCAAAATTTAAAAACTAGCACACTTAATGGCTTACCCCATGACTCACAATGTAATAACCATTTTATCATTCACTCTTATATTCTATTTTGGTTTTCCTTTCACTTGTTTTCTAACCTTTATGTCAACAGAACAAGCCATAAGAGCACTTTTTCTATGTTAGCTAATGTTGTCTTATTTAAATTTTTTTTTTTGTCTTTTATTTTTCTTTTCTTCATTATGTAAAGCACTTTGAGCTACTTTTTTGTATGAAAATGTGCTGTATAAATAAATGTTGTTGTTGTTAACAAACTCTACTCTCCCCAACCTATAAATTAAATTATAGGATTAATATTTACAGTTACATAGTGGTGAAGTAGAATTGCTGCTTCACAGAGCTCAAGACCCATGCCATGTGTTTGGGTGGGATTATGAAGCAAGCACTTGGTGACATGAGGGGTGGGGCGGATTATACTGTGAAGAAGTCTCGTGTGCTCACAACTCAGTGGCTGCCACCTGCAACTCAAAAGTAGCTGGGAAATACTGGTGTATGTGTTTATATGACTAGCTCTGTGCTCAGGGCTGCCAGGAAAGGCATTGTCCACACCACGAAACTTGGCATTAGAAGAAGTTATGAAAATGTATGTATGTACTTAGTCTATTCCAGACATGAAATGCAAGAAAAAGCAACAACAACAAAATAAAAACTCACTGATACAGGAGAAGATGGGTGAATTGTAGTACAAAAATGCCAACCTATTGTACAAAATGTAAGGATTCTCTGTGCCTAGTTGTAAACTGAAATTGTTTCAAGGACTGGTATGAAAAATAATTTTGAAAGTAAAGGTTGGGATGAGTACATAAGTATATGTACATAGTTACAAATTGCTTACTTGTTGCTTTAAAGTGATAAATATATATTGTGTGTGTGTTTTTATATATATATATTTGCAGTTGGAGATCCACGAAGGGAGAAAAAACGAATCACGTATCATAAAATAGTTTAATTCCTGAGCTTTCAACCCCTATCAGGGGTCTTCATCAGAGGATAATGCTTAGACTTACAAGAATCAAAGGCAATATATAGCAACACATTCAGTGTTGGGGGGGTGTATGGAGGTGACTAAGTCAGTATGATCATGGGGGAGGGGGGGTTGTATAGTTTAATTATTGTGTACATGTCCTTCTTAAGTTGGCATATGCTGGATTTATGTCCAAGTGTCTGTTGATAGCATTTTCATCTGATAGCCAAGACTCGACCAACTCTCTGGCACTTTTAGTACTGGCCTTAAATTTTACTTTTACGTTGTCCCAGTTGATTGTGTGTACTGTCGATTTAGTATGTGCATATATCAAAGATAGTGCGTCCTTTCTTCTGACGGCGTTGCGATGTTCCTGTACACATGTTGAAATTCTTTTTGACGTTTGTCCTATGTATACCGCTGAGCAAGAATTGCATGGAATACTATAAACTGCGTTTCGTGTTTCGGCTGTCGATTTCTTGTTTTTAGCATTAAACAGGACCATGCGCAGATTGTTCGTGGGTTTATGTGCTATTCTGATGCCCCACTTGGTCAGGGTGCGTGCCGTGCCTTCTGACACATTATGGTGTCCAAGGCAGGAAACAAACCCCGGGCAGGGTGCCAGCCCACCGCAGTATATATATATATTTTTTTTTTTCCTAAAAGAATACAGGGCAAGTCAAAATTATGTTAGCATTTGAATGGTGAAAACAATTTATTCACAAAACATACTTCATATGTGCAAGATGATTTACAGAAATGTCTCAACCTGTTCGCCATCATGTTCAACACACAAAAACCAATGAGCAACAGTACCATTTAAAGCAGTCCGTATTCTGTCCTTCAGGTCATTGATATCACAAACTTTCTTGCTATACATGCGTTCCTTCACCATACCCCATAACCAGAAATTACGGGGTGTCAAATCAGGTGGGTGTGGAGGCCATGGCAATGGTCCACCATGACCTATCCATTGACCTGGGAAGGTGTGGTCAAGATAAAAATAATCCATTAGTGTTAACCCTGTATATACATGTAAATGCTACTTCAATACTGTTTCTAGAGATTGTTTAGGTGCAAGGGACTAAATGTTTCCAAAAAGAGTCGCAATGTTTCCAAACGAGGGAAACCTTGTGCCAAACAGTTAACTTTGCAATGCTATGGGTTATGACATGTAAACTGGTGTAGTAGCTGACAGACTGGGGCACAAATGAAAAATGATTCCAGGATTGTGCATCATAACATGTCTTTGTTATATGCTGTAAAATCCAGTTTTTTGGGGAGAAATCCCTAAAGCAAACGATTCTTTATTGATACTGGCCTGAACAAAGGTTTTTAATCATATAAATGCTTTCTTTTAAAAAATGAAGCCTTGTACTCGCTATTCTTCAGCTATTTGCAGCTTCTTTAGGCTCAATAATGCCAAAAACACCCTTAGTGCATAAGAGGTTATCTGATTATTGGCCCTAAACTGAACCATGCTAATGTTTTTTGGAATGTATTGCAGGCCCTTAATGGCATGAATGGATGTAAATTTACAGAAAAAATAAGGATGACCAGACTAAACATTAAACATCTTATCTTTATACTATTTATGATGGATTAAAAGTCACAATGAATTTTGAAATAACTGCTTTCTTTTTTATTTGCATTTTCCATACTAGCCCAACTTTTTCCAAGTTGGAGCTGTACTACATCAAAAACATAGGTATATTTTTATCTATTAAAAATTTTTGTGACAAGGAATCTTATTCAAAAATAACTGATAATAAAATGTAGTTACATGCTTTAGTATAAAATTACATAAAAACATGTTTTTAATAGCACTTTACTAAATTGTAGTTAAAAACTGAGTCCAGATAGGCTTGTGGTGGCGGATATAGCTTTCATTAATATCAGATTCCAACTTAAGCAATGCAGAAATTGTACTGATAAACCGGCTGTTATTAGTTATTAGTCCTGAAAGGGTTGCTGAATTGTAGTTTACATTTCTTGAACATAAAAGTTTTGAAAATACCTCCTGATGGAGAGTTAAAATATACATTGAAGTCCACCCACACACACGAGCATCTGAGGTGACGATGATGGCGAGATCCCCAAACGACTGCGTGACTCTGCTGACATTTCAATAATTTGTGCTGGAGATTTGGCTTTGCCATTAGGAGTGGCATTCAAATGTGTAAAAGAAGAAATATTCAACCTGAAATAACCTCTTTCAAGGTGAATTTGAAAGAATAAATTAATAAATTTGGAAAAAGAAAAAAAAAGTCACTAATTGAGGTTACACAGAATATTTTCATGCTTTAAGAGAAGACAATTCACCAAATTTGAAAACTGCATACATCACACTGTATTGGAGATGTCTCCATGACAACTGAACTTTCCGAACAAATGTCCTTGAAGAATAAATGTTCCAGATGAGGAGCCAGATTGTTTCATGCAGACAAACCGGCAGACTGGCAGACATGATGATAACAACAATAGATGCTGGGTTGTAGGACAGTGCAAATGTTTTGACGGTGAGTCTTTAGTTCAAACCCTGGCCTCGTAACAATCTGTGTAGAGAGGTTAACTGGCAGCACTGAACTGTGTAAATGTTCCCTGTGATGGACTGATGGCTCATATGGGGCTGCTTCCTTTATGTCCCTGATACTGCTTAAACTCTGGCTTCATTATCATGCAATAATGCATATATTTACTCATTACAAAATGTAAATAAATGCATGACAAGTAAACTTTAGAAAAGGTAACTGAAATTTTGTCTTACAAAATTATATATTCACAGATCTTCAACAGGTGTAATATTCAGAAAAGCTGTAACAAACTCAGCGTTTTTAAATCTCACTCACAAAAACAAGAAAGCATGGCAAAATTAACTTCATTACACAATACTTCTCAATCAACCAGGAAGACTTACTAAAATACCTTAATGAAACTTGATTGGCAGAGCATACATTTATTCAGTGCCAAAGCCACAAGGCTGTACAAAAATACTGTTATACGGTATAAACTAGGCATTAAGTTGGAATAAGTGCCACACAATTTTCAAAATTTACAACTCTTGACATATGGTTATGGACTATTTTATACCCCTGTAATTGGATTTAAATGTTTGGTGAGGTTTTAGATTACAAATTCTTGGTGCAATGTTTCTGAAAATACTTTAGGAACACCAAAATACAAATATCTTTCATTGACCATAAATCATAAAGAAGTGACAATTATTTTCTCTTTATACCTCGTGGGCATTACAGAAGTAGGTCTCTTTCCATATACTGCACACAAGCTTTAATCAAAATGGCCCGAATCACCTTAAAAGATTGATAGGACCGTCTATAAACAGCCCTTGACAACAATCTGCCTGATCTGCAGGTAAGTAGATAAAATGTTTCTTGTAACTACCAACAGTGGTAGCAGAAACTTTGAGTGTTTCAGAATCGCCATCAATCAAGAAGAATAAAATGATGTTATCTAAGAGTGACCAGAAGGCGTTGCTGCAGCTCTCTTCGGAGCAACAACTGAAGCTCCAGAGCTTTTCTATAGGAAAGTGCCCTGTCACTAGACTGGTAAATAAGTCGGTAGCATTGACTGGCATGTCCCATGTGGGGGTGCTGAAAACTGTCCACCAGCGTCACTTCCCTTACTGTGCCACAAGAGACCTGTCTGACCAAGGCATGGAATTCCAGCTCATCAAATGTTTCTGTTTCTACCCAAAAGCTGACATCATGACTATATGAAGGAGGATATAGTGAAAATTCTTTGAATAATGTCATATTGTTTCTGCCAAAACTGGAAATAAAACGCTGATCCCAGGTCCACAGCATTCTCCAATCATTCACATTAAAAATCAGCATAGAAAGGAGGTCAAGATTTAAAGAGATGACACAAATCTGAAATTTAGTGTGTGTTGAGTTATGTGGCATAACAACTAGGCTTCCTATCAGCTGCTGCTGTTCACCAGAACCTTTAGTCTTGTAGCCAATGTAAATATGATATCGTGGATCTTCAGAATACTTCTGAAATGACAGTAGTCCTTCTCTTGGAAAAATGATTTTGCTGTCGGGCATGAGACCCGCCATAGTGGAAATGGCACTTTCGAGGGAGACTTGTAGTTTACAAGCAGCCTCTGAATTTTTTGAAGGATCAAAGGCCTGAATCAGGAGAGCTTCATGAGAAGATGGAAGGCTGTTAGGAGAAATGGGACACCTTTTGAAAATTTGTCCACTATGAGCATAGATGGTATCTATCTCTAGGTCCTGTTGCTGCAAGATCTTTTTAATATGGACACGCAAAGAAGGCCGCAGTGCATAACCAATGCCGTTTTTAAGTTCAGGCTCTGAAGTGTCAGATTGTACTCCCTCTGCTTGTTCACACTCCTCCTCTGTGTGGTAAATGGTATGATATTCTGCACAGGCTGCAGGAGTCTTGTCACCTGAATCCATGTTTTCCAGTAAGTTATCCTTTTTGATCTCAATGGGTCTGACCCAATATATGTATGAAGGCAGTATGTCAAAGTCAGAGTAAGAGAATGCTGAAGGAATACTTTTAAACAGCAAAGGATACTTCTTCTCAATCCTCTGCACTGGCCAGGTCAATCCCACCTCCTTTAGAAGTTCTTGTTGCAAGATATTCACAGGATGTTCAGAATGTTTGTCAAGAAAATTTCTAAAAGAAAAAAAAATCTTTTGTTGATTAAAAACAAAACAATTTAAATATATTGAAGCCTCCATTTTGCATGTTTGAAATCCATTTAAAATAAAAAGTGTTAAATGCAGGTTCAGTTGAAAAATTAAAAATGACCTTTTTTAAATACAATGTTTAATGTTTTGCTAACCTCAACCTGTTACTGCTAAAAATGTTCCATAAGATTCCTCACCAAACATCAGAAAACAGGGATGATTTACATGTGATAAAGTTGGGGTTCTTTACAGTATATGATGTACCTTTATTTAATACTAACTTGGGTAGTGCTAATTTGATCAGTATTCTACACTGAGTTGCCAGTTTATTAGGCACACCTATCTACAATAGTAACATTATACCATTTTTGGTCTAAGGAACAACATAAATTTGTCAGTGCACAAATTCTACAAGATGCTGGATATGTTCGTGAATGTTGTATCATGCATAAATTACCGTGTTGCACATTTGCTGCAAATTGGATGGCTAAAAACAGCACTTTCCATCTCATCATAAGACACTTAGCCAGGATGAGATCTAAGGACTATGCAGGACACCGCAGGAATTAAAACCTGCTTTCATATTCCCCGAACTATTCAGTGACAATATGTACCTTGCGAGATTGTACATGATCTTGCTGTCCATAAGAGAGTGGATAAACTGTGGCCATGAAGAGATGAACTTCATGCCATGAAAGGTAAACTTTATCAATGATGTTCAGATTTGTTTCACTGTTCAGAAAGTGCCAGAAAAACAATCCACACACCTTCACACTGCTACCATCAGCCTGAATGGTTTCCACCAATTAGGGTGTTCCACATTCCTTGTGCTAAATTCTGATCCTTCTATTTGTATGATGCACAAGGAACTTTGATTCACCTGCCCAAGCAATCCCATAAACCACTCCTCAACAGTTTTGATGCTTCTCTGTCCAGTGAAGATGTGCTTTCTTTTTATTCTTGCTGATACCTTTAGCACCTGACATGGTCTTTGGCTGTTGTCTAATAAGCTGTGCAAATAAGAAGACATTCTGTGCACCAATGTTAAATTTGGTAGAGGCCCATTTGTTTCCTTGTGTGATTTTTACCATTCTCCTTTGAACTCTCTGTTCCACAAGCCGTTTTTGTTTACAGGATCGCCTATCACTAGTAGTTTTTTGCTTTTCATACAATTCTTAGCAAACCCTTTAAACATTTGTTTATGAAATGATTATTATGAAAAGCTACACCTGGCACACTTAGTATCATCTAACATGCCATATTCTTCAAGTCACTTCGTTTGCCCATTTTAAACTGAACACTAACTCGTAGCGGAAACGCGGGTTTGCCTAATTTATAACACACACTGTTATCACATGACACAACATGTGTTGGAATGCAGAATTTGCATGAAGGTGGTAATGTTCCTAATGAACTGGCAACTCAAAGTGTATGTAACTGCTACCAACCACACATTTGTACTTTCATTGACAGATATAAGCTCAAAACCTTCACTGCCACCACAAACGTTGGCAAAGATTGTGTGTAAGTTGCTGTTCCTGGGGGAAAAAAAAACACATCTTTTTTAAGTGCATTCATGTCAGATTTTTCAAAATGGTAGTGCTCAGTGAGATCATTCATGGTAAACTAGGATGCCTTTCACATTTTCAATAATCTATAATTAAAATTGGGATACTCCACTCAAGTTTTTTTTTTTTTAGGATCAATACTGATAACTGATTTCAAGTTACAAAAATTTTCTGGTAGATTTTTTTTCTCTATCCTTTAATTTTTTATTTTTTTTTTAAACACCAAGTGACTGCATAGCTAACATGCTTAACAAGTTTACAAGTAAAATACACAAATTTGTCTTTTAAGCTAATAAGCCTATATTGTTTATTAAGTAGTTAGGACAAATTTTTTTTAGCCATTTTTCTAAATTGAAAATGTGAGCTAAAAAGGACAAGGAGTGTCCTTTTTAATTAAAGGACAATACCAAAAAGTTCTAAACTCAATAACACAGCTTTTCTTTTAATTACTGTTAGTGGGGCCCCTTTCATTCCTCATTAAAGTTTGGCTGGGCAACTGTTGTTTCTCTCCATGCACAGGACAACTACTAAGATTCCCTTTTCTCAGATTATTACTCCAGTTTCTTTAACATAAAAGCCAATAGTTCTGTCTTCACTCTCTCCTAAATTCTTACTGCCGGTGCTCTGTTTATAGTTCCTTCAGCAAAATGAAACCCACACATCCTAGTGACCATAATACTTTATGTAAGGAAGCATGACAACTTAACTACTAACTTTAAAAAAAAAAAAAAAAATGATACTAAAAAATAAATTTTTGAAATTGGCCAATTTACTGATCACTGAATGAGTCTATTGGAGTGAAAAAATCAGTTGATTTAAATCGGTGGCTGATCAATCAGAGCACCACTAATTAAAATGTATAATCAGATGGGATAAAAATGGCAATCTGATTCATATGTTAAATTTGTATTTTATTTTTTCACACACCAAAAAAGAACAAATTTTTAATTTTTTTTTGTGTGTGGAGAAAATAGCAAATCAACAATGACCTCGCTTTTTTTTTTTCCAAAAGATGGACCAGAAATTCACATGTATGCAATGAAATAGGAAGGTGAGACATCACAAAATGTAACCGTGAACAAATTCACATTGCATTTGAATGTAGTATTCGGTTCACAGCCCCTAAACTACTTGTTAATTGAGTGATATTTATTGTACTTCTGCCTTTCTGGGGAAAAAAGGTTAAAAGAAAAAAATGATCTTAACAAATATAAAAGTCAATCTGTGGCTTAATGTAGCAAAACTGAAGAATCTCTTCAAGTGTGTTTAAGGTAATACAAGAATACAGCAAATGTTACAGATAAGAGGAGATCAGTCTACCACAAAGATCACAGAGGAAGGAACGGTGTTCAACTGCAGCAACAAAATGATGAATGTTAAAAACACTGAACTAACAGTACTAGAACAGGCAATGTAATACATATATGACTGGTGGTAATGTACATTTTCTTCAAATTTTCATAGACGTAATTTTTCAAAATGATGCTGCCTCATAAATCTAACTATAAATTCCTGATAGCCTATTTTAGCACCTTGTGTGTAAATTAAATACCCCATATTATGCTTTTTACTTTTAGTAAATGTAATATAAACATGACTTGTCTTTAAGACAATCACTTTGCAGAACTGTATATTTTTCCCTTTGATGTGGCTTTTTATTGCACCTCAATAGCTCTTGAACAGTTTTTAGGTCTGAAGAGCCGATTCAGATGCAAAAGCAACATACTCTTATCGGAAGAATCTCTTTTATGATCTTTTTCACTTTTTATTCATTATAAATTCACAGCTTTTAAAAACAGATTAATAAATTAATCAAAAATAATCCATGTTTTGAATTACTTGACTGAGTGTGGTGGTAGGAAGACAAAATAGAACTTGAGGTAAAGGCAAAAAGTACCTTATGCCCTAGAGAGTGCTTCCAGTGAAACCACATAATCAATATGCGTAGCCTTACAGGTGCAGGTCAAAGCAACACTCATTCAATTGTCATTTAAATTTACACACACTATACATAAATTGCACGTACTGGAAAATTAACTAAAAATGAATGTTTTTACTCCAGAAATCTGCATTAAATGTGATTTGATGATTTTGAAGCAGAAACACGTAATATTTTTCATTAAGTATGTTAAGTTAAATATGGTATGGTGCTTAGCAATGACCACCAAATTGTGAAGCATAATGCGTATGTCCCTGCCATCACCTGCCAAGTGTGCATCAATTGCAGACACTATTTTTAGGCATGCTGCAAGCTATAATGATCAGCAAGCACTTAACCTACCAGTTTACATTTAAGTATACTGTACTAAGTATTTTTTCATTTGAAAATGATATTAACTTATTATTAACTGAATGAGATTCATGATGTTCAATGGTGAAAGAAGCATTGCTTTCACCTGATCTAGTAAAATCCATATGTTAAATTTCTTACCTGTTCATATATTCACAAAGGTCACCAGGCACCTGAAAGCTCACAAGCTCCTTACCAACCCTCTCTTCAATCACCACTGGCTTTGCTGGTAAAAACTGGAGACTTCTAGTAAAGATATGATTCAGTGCTGCTTCAGTGTGAAATGACTTATCTTGGCTCCTGATTGAAAACAGGCAGAAGTAATTAATTTAAATGAGTATATCATACCTGTCAATTTATCCAAAAATACTCAAATATATGCATCATGTATGATCAGAAGGTACAAGTACTTGGCTTTATTTAAAAATCATTCTTTCAAGCATGTTAGTCTGATTTTTATTAACACTTTTTGGCATTTCTCTTATTGCTAATCAAATAAATGATTGCTCCATCAATCAACCTTGCTGCTGAAGGAGAGAATGATTAGTACAATGTTCTTCTACAATGGGGAGGTACAATAATTTAGCCTTTAGCTGAACAGTTTGAAAGTTTGTATTTCAGCACCACCAACAGCAGGGGATTCAAAAAATTAATATACACATATATGATGCCACCAAAAATAAATAATAGTGAACCCTGAAAATGTAATCTAACAACTTTATTTTGTAAACTTTACAGGAGTTATGATCTTATTCAGCAGCAGTTTAAAGTGAATCATTTTTAAATGTTTCAGGGAATTTTAAAATTCAAGCTGTTTAATTTAAGGGAATATATTTTATGAATGATTAGATTTATAATAAAGAAAAAAAGGAAAACTATAGGACTAAGTGTTGCCTTGGTTAAGAAAATGTGTGTTAGTTGTCAGATATCCAAATAACAGGGAAGCAATATTTTGAATATGTTTTACTTAACATTTTCAGAATGGTACATAATATCTAGCAAATCTGTTACTCCCCGCATTACTGTGGTACAGGGACGTTCCTGAGTGACATTTGTCACATCTTAGGAGCTCCTGGGCTTCTAAAATGTGCACACGTGCTTAGGCATGCTAACCAGACAACTTTATTTTAATCTTGAATGCATAAAATCTATAATATTGTTAAGAAGTCCTGTTGGTAGCAGTGCTTGAAGCAACCTGGAACCAATGATATTAATGATAGGATTTATCCAAGCATATACAGGTTCTATAAGTAAGTGCAACTGGAACAAAATGAAATGTATACAATAGCTCTGGTCCAGTTTGCATGAACACTGTCAGGCAGATCAGTAAAGTTACATAGTAAAATGTTTAGGTTTGCGTGAACATTATGCTATTGAATGCCACTAGAGGCCTGCACATTGGGTTTGCAATAAAAAGATAATAAATAGATAGGGAAAAATCATAGTGACAATGTGAGGCTTACATATCATTAAATGAAAAAGAAGGCAATAGCCAGGCAGTGTCAGACCACAGGAGGCTTTTATTGTCATCACAGCAAAAACAAGAATGCCATAAAGACAAAGATTATGCTGTGGCACAACATATAGCCAATTATATTTCCAACCACAGGGGTTTTACTAACACAAACCTTTTTGGCGACCCTGCTCTGGTTTTGGAATCATTGCATGTTCATATTCATTTTATATAAACTAAACCAATGCTTCAAGGTGCAATTAATCCTTTGATGCAATGTGTATTTAATCTTTTGAAATGAGAATTATTAGGTTTTAAAATAAACCCAGAGTAGATAAACAAGTGTATACATATTCAAATTATTGTTACCCAATTACAGTATTATGTGTTTTCTTATTTTCAGTTTTTTTTTATTTTTCAGAACTGCTAGCTGCACTTGAGACAACTTACCTATAGCCAGTACTTCTATAGCCATCACATTTAGAAGAGTCAAATGGGCATATTTTGCTGAGAATAAAACCTGCCTCAGCAGCCATAGCTACCACCTGCCAGCTGTTATGCCATTCTCTCATTGGCTGGTCTGCAGGAGTGCCGCCTTGTCCATTACATAAAGCAATGTGCACTTCTCCATCTTGAGTAAGTACATCTGCACAACTAAAGACATAAAGACAAGTGTGATGATATAAGTACAATAAGGAACCTATCTTTATTTAACAGTTTATTCCATATTTAGGCTTCTTCTTTGTCCCACACAAAGATGTCTCAGTGATATATAAATGTTGAATAACACAGATCCAGTTTCAACAAATACATTTTCCCTCTACTGCTTTGCAAGTGAAGACAAATAGAAATGTATGTACTTTAATAGGAAAATTCAGTGTTTGACATTTGAGTGTTGGGTCTGCATAAATGCTATTTTATTCCGCTAATAAGCTTAAATTTTACCCATCTCTTCATAAAACCCATTTAGAAAGAAAATTTACATTAGAAATAAACATGTCAGCACCTTCCCATTGCTACAATAGTACTGGTGCTCAAGTATATTTTCTGTCAGATATGCTCTATCTAGTGTTGCTCCCTGTCATACATCCAAAACTACCAAGATAGGCCCTGACGCCCTGTGACTCTAGAATTTGATTAATTTTAACTTTTTTTTTTTTTTACTTTTTTTTTTTTATCTAGAGATGTGCTTATTATTTCTTACAATGAAGGCCAATAGTAAAAGATGCTACTTCTACTAACTTCTTTTGAGAATGAAAGAGAACCACTAAATGAACCCATAGAGGCAAAAACAGTTTATTTATTTCCAATAATTGACAATTAAAAAATGTAGTGTTGACCATCAATACACTGTTTATAGCACAGTATATCAATGAGATTTTCAGTGCATTTTAACCCATTCTGAGCACACACAGTTGGGAGAAAAGTACTAATGATTAACAAGGAAAATAAAAGATACACAAATAATTTGGAAATAGGAATAAGTCCTACTTAAATTGTTATAACGGGCCCATAGAAAAAGTCTCACAAACTGTTACCTTTCAGTTAGTTCATAATCCAGGACACTGCAAAGGGGACAACGTACAGTATATCGCCTTGAGATTATTTACATCCAAAGAAGCTGCACAGAGTTAAAGGCACTTAAGAAGCCTTCTGTTTTCCAGACCATAATGAAAATTTTGCCCAGCATGTAGATAACAGCCGCGCACACATATGTGTGTGATATAAAAAAAAAAACTGAGGAAAGTAAGTGATCTGTAGTGTAACCAGGGTGTTACAGTCTTTAATTTTCGTGTTCAGTCTCCCCAAAGTTTTAATTGTATGCAATGGATGAGTTACTGGCCTGCAGTCATTAAAAGCTTCAGAATGCCTTTTTTAGGTGTTTGAACTATGCAGGATGTTGTCCATAGTTGAACCTCCTCTGTAGGATCAGGGAAAGGGTGATTAGGTACTAAAAGTACCCTACAAGGCTGTCTGGCAAATTCCTTGATTATGCTAATGTCATCAGGCCCAACAGCCTTGCCAGTGGAGAGCTTCTCCAGCTTTCCCCTCACCTGATCACCTAAGTGGACAGACTGAGATGAAGAGAGGGCACAGGCTTCAGAAAATGAATAATTAAAAAACGTGTCAAATTTTTATTATTTGTAGATGCTGCCATATTATAGTGCAATATTCAGAAAACAAAAATATTGATATATTAAAAATTAAAAAAAAGAAAGCCAATCATGTCCTAAAGCTACCTGTACCCATTTCACAAAATTTCATGCAAGTTTCAAAGAATACATTCTACTAGACTCATAAGCCAGACAAAAAGGGAAAAAAGAGACAAGAGTGAGGCCAGCTCATTTAAATTCTACCTAGGGCTTAACAGTACAAGCCCATTAACATATGTTAATTCAAACTCAATTGCTAATAGCCAAGATGTCCCAAAATCTCATTCAGATACTTCTTAACCTCTTAAAGGTTCTCAAGGTTTCTACTTAAAGTACATGACCAAGTAGTCTGTTTTAAATTCCCACAGCTCATTGTATATAGAAGTTCTTTGGTGTTAATTGCACTTCCAGTTAATTTCAACATACATGAATTGCCATTTAGTCGAAAGAATTTAGCTGGATCTACGTAGCTAAACAAATTTAAAGACCTGGATTAGATCCCAAAGCTGTCTCCTCTGTTCGAGACTAAACAAGTTTAATTATCTGGCCCTTTTAGGGTAGGACTTGTCCTTAGGTTCTGGGATGCACTTAATTCTTCACCTCTGCACAGCTTCAAGCGCTGCTATGTCTTTATTGTAGTGTGGTAACCAGAACTGCACGCAATACTCCAGAGGTGGTCTCACTGGTCTATTATATAGTCTGAATGTAACAACCCTCGATTGATATTCAAAAGTTTTAATGATACAATAATATTTTATTTGCCTTTTTAATCACTTCTCCCCTTAATCCTTTTCAGAGGGAACTTCCTATAGGACAGTATCTTGCGTTTATAATTGACAATTGTTCCTCTGGTCCACATGCAGCACTTTGCACTTTAACAAAGTACTTCAATCTATCATAAATTTGATTTATGGCTTATAAAATGTGGACAGCACACATTTTAAAGTCTTGTTTCAGCCGTAAAACATCATTTCGTATTTGATGCTGCCTGCCTTTTTTTCAGCTCCTTTGCCATTTTTGGGAGCTCCAAACTCTTTGTGCATTTTATAAGTGGATACTGTAGTAATCATACAGTAATCCTACAATGCAAACCCAGTCAAGAGATCAAATATCAAATAAAAGAAACGAGTGAGCAGCATTGGTGAATAATAACCCAATTAGAATTTAACATTACATCACTGTAAAACATCCCATCACCACAAAAATATAATTAGTCCCCAAAAGTTCTCATGTAATAAAAAATGTAGATTATGGGAGTGTGAAATTTAGGTAGAGCCTTATCTTTAATGACAGTATTTACAAGTGTTTAAGAACAACAAAACACTGAGAGTACCCTCAGATGTCATGTGCTGTAATTTAAAGCACACGAACAGCAGTGCCTTCAAGACTGTCAAATGAGGAGTTTCTAAAACCATGAGCAAATTTCAGATTAACAACATTTGCAAACTGGAAGAATGAAAAAGACTTTATAGCAGCATAAATAAAAATGCTTTTTATCCATCCATCCATCCATTTTCCAACCCGCTGAATCCGAACAGAGGGTCACGGGGGTCTGCCGGAGCCAATCCCAGCCAACACAGGGCACAAGGCAGGAAACAATCCTGGGCAGGGTGTCAACCCACCGCAGAAAAATGCTTTTTATATCAGTCACAAATAGGTATCTGCCACCCTTGAACTGGACAAAGTAATTAGCTAGTAAAACGGTTTGCCTAGGTTTTATTAACAAGCTTGCTACTTTAACTTTTATACCAAGTGTCCTAGGGGCAGAGTCACAGTATGAAATTCAGCCTTCTCTGTGAAAAACCTTTGAAAGGGTCAGGCTGCAAACCTTTAGCGTCAGACCCTTCTGTGGCTCCTTTAGCCACAAGACCCTGTCACGTTATTCAAAGACCTGTGGCTATAGGTGATAGTGACATAGGAAGGTCCTGTTAAAAATGGAAATGACATTGATGATCAGTGTTCTTAGATGCCTTCCATTTTTTTAATTAGGTTTCTTTGCTGGATCTTTTGTAACACGCATGTACACCACTATATTTTATTATTGTGTCAAAAACATTTTCAGTTGCCGAACTCAACAAGGTAAGTTTCAAAATATACCATCATCAGATGGAAATATTATACTGTAGTAATTGTGTTAAAGTGGGGAAGCATGATGCTGCAATGCCTAGTAACAAGGGGACTGGAGTTTAAGTCTTGGGTAAACCCTGTTGTGAAGTTTGTATGTTTATGTCTTGTCCACATGTGCATGAGTTTCCTCCGGGTGCTTGGATTTCTTTCCACAGTCCATAGACGTACAGCATAGGTGGATTTGTGATGCTAAATTGGCCACAATGTGTGTGTGTGTGTGTTTTCATGCACGTTTGTATGTGCAATCACATGATGGCAGCATGCATGACGCTTGCTGGAATAGGCACCAGCTTCACCACAACACTGGTCTGGATAAGAAGGTTGAGGAAAATCTATGTATGGTTGGATGGATGTGTTAAATTCTGGTACTGTGACATCAGAGAATATGAGAGTATTTTTAGTCTCACAAAAAGAATATAGAATATTTAACCTGAGAGTACTCTTATATTCTGGCTGAGTAAACGCACACAAACTTGGCTGGTTAAACACACATGCAGTGTGACTCAAATTGAGAAGGTTTCCTCTAAATTATTTTAAGTTGTGGCAGGCGGCCGGGGAGCATATATGTTCCGGGGGAGCAAGGATGGGAGACCCAATACCTCCCCCTGGACGCTAGATGGCAGCCTCCTTGGGTTGCAGCAGTGCCTCAGACTCCCGCAGGGCTTCATGGGGTTCGGGGTTTGGTGCAGCCCTCTTGGGTTCTGCAGGCGCTGCTAGGGGGTGCTGCAGTGGGAGCTGCTGGGCCCTTCTGGGCAGTTATTTCACCACACTCGGAAATGCAGCCGGGTGTCACCAATCAAGCACCTGGAGCACTTCCGGGTGCCTGATAAAAGGAGCCAGCGACCACCACTCAGGGGCCAGAATCTCGGCAGGAGGAGGACGAGGTTGCCTGGGAGGAGTGCTGGAGGAAGATGTGGGTGCTTTGCTTTTTGTTTTACTTTGTGTGTTTGTGCTTGGGGCTGTGTACTGCCTAAGGGACACAGGGAAGACGTGTGCCCACAGGCGAAGAAAAATAAGTTTATTTATTTTAAGTGTGCCTCCGTGTCCAGTCTGTGTCGGGTCGGGCACCTATATAATGCCTTTTTACAAAGTTTACAAAATAAAAATTGCAAAATTCAGTTTTGGCTTCATGGTTTTGCATCTTACACACCTCAGAAAGAAGCTGGCCAACAGGATTCGATTTTTCTTCACACCTGCCTTTCTTCCATAGTGAGGGAAGTTAAAAATAATGCAGCTAAACTTCTTGTCTGCCAGGCAAGGGAATTCAGCCAGCTTAGTAGAGTCCACATTGAAGAACACCTCAGCTCCTGAAGTACAAAGCAAGCAAGAGATAGAGACATCAATAACCAAAACAACTCTAGTAATGGAAGGCCAAGGCTCTCTTAATTGAGCAATCTATTTTATCTTGCATTCAGCTCATTACATGTAGCTCATAGCTTAAATATCTTTTGTACACTTAGCACTGAAACTTTAAACTAGAAAGTTGCAGATTTGATACCAGTCTCGGGCACACCGTGTGGCCCTGAGCAAATCACTTAACCCAATTCTAAAAATAAGACTGCATATAAAACACTGTAATACACCTTTGAGATTATCTGGATTGAAGAATACCACGCAGTGTGGGCATTTTATTTATGAAGAAATATCTAGAAATTAAAAATAGTTGTATTAGTTATGTCACATTTACACATACAATAAATTACAAAAGAAGAGTTAACTGCAATTTTTTATTGTTATTAAGAATATTAGGTAAAAATTCTGCCCTAAGGAAACATGGAGGCACATAGGTTAATTGCTGCTTCCACACAGCTCCAGAGAGACTGAATGTGGAGTTGATATGTTCTCTAAATGTCTGTTGTTTTCATTCAGGTGACTCAATTTCCATTTACATCTCTCACAGAAAAAGGTGTGCTTTAGGTTTGGTTCAGTAAGAGTGATTGTGAGTGCTTGTACAGTAACACTTGAAAGTTTGTGAACCCACTGCATTCGTCTGAGATTTTATTGTTTTTTTAAACCACCAAATAAATATTCAATCAGAACTTGTCTCTTTCTAATATGAACTATAATTTATTTACCAGTGAGTTATTTAAAAGAAAACCCATACAGTAAAATAATACTCACTGTATAAAGAAATTGTGTCCTGTGTTGTGTGCATTTCCAGGTATGCAAAAAATAAGTAAACCTTTGGTTCTATGGGAAATACATCAAGGCTAAAAGGGATCAGCCGGGTCAGTGACAGAAGTTAACCAATTAAGAGAGTTACCCAATAAAATTAAACCTCTGAAATGATGTGCTATGGATGAGAAAATATACGTAATTGCAAGAGAGCAATTTACTTACCGGTAATCTCCTTAAGAGCCTAACATCATTCCTCAAACTAAAGAAACATCAGCAGAACTTAAGAAAAAAGTGGTTATGAACTTCAATCTAGATAAGTCATTTCAAGCAGATTTGGACTCCAGAAATCCACCCTTAGACATATTATACCAGTATACCAGTAGATAATGTTTAAAACAAATACCAAGAAGGGAATGTCCTCCTAAAATTTCACTCAGGCCCAGAGAATAATGAAAGTGAAATAACATCCATAGATCTGCAAGCCTCCCTAGCTGCCTCTGGAGTAGCGGTGCAGAGATCAAAAATAAGAACATTAAACAAAAATGACAAGTATGGAAGGGTCACCAGGAAGAAGCCTCTTCTGTTTGGGCACAACAACAGAGACAATTTTTAGTGAACAGCCAGCAAGGTCTACTGTTTTTCTTACTCTGGCCCTCGGTAACCTTACATTTGCTAGGTTTCCATCCAAAAGATTTTATGCAAAAACTGTTTTAATGCTTTGGAATGTTTGTTGCTGCAGGCAAAAAAATGGCAATTGTCAGTAATATTTTACAAATATCAATACAACGTTTTCCGCTGTATCAATAGATATATTGTCAATACCTGAAATGTTTTGAGAAACTGTAGTGGAAAGATTTTTAATAGGAACAAAATGCATTTTAGAATGAATTTTCTTTCAGTAATAGCAGTAGTATAGCTTGTCAAAATAATATCTGCAGTTTTCCATAATGTTCAATGTCACTTTCAGAAAATAAAATAACCGCATTTCCTCTTGGGCAATTGTAAAAACAGGATATACAATTTCATTCAAAAATTAATGAAATTATATAGCTGGATTATTTGCACTTCCAGAAGTTCCAACACAAATTTCAGTACTTGTCATCAACAAAACCTGAGGAATTACGGATCATAAGGATAGCTAATGTAACTGTAGTAACCTTCCGTTGGGGGGAGCATCTGTAAATCTGCTCCATTAAGTATGCCATACACCATTCACACAAGGTGTGCCAAAGACCTACAGTACATAATTTCATTTTCTCACCGAAAGGTTGATAACTTGATGTAGCTGTACACTATTCTCTCTTGAATGGTCGTGCACACCATGGAAGCACAGAAGTGGACTGCGGTCTTTCTGACCCCAAATTGTTCTTTGGCAGCTCTATACTTGGTGAAAATAGCCAAATTGTACAAAGCTACAGCAATGTATTTTAGGGTTAGAACTGGTGGTCAGTTGCTACCAACTGATCCCACAAATGGTGCCATGCAACTACACAGCATTTTCAGTGTTGACTTTGATTAAAAAATGTTGTAGTCACAGGCGTTCATTAAAATGGTTCCCAGCTACAATGTCCCATAACTTTCTGATGTACTAAAGTCTTTGGAAATGGTTGAAACAAACTGCTGAGAGCAAAATTTAGAAAGTAATTTAACACATTTTCATTTTATTGTTGAAAAATTGGACATTCAAGTCAATGGGACCTAAAGTGTTGGTTAGCTGAAACATATAAATTATCAGAAATTAGCCAGTTTTAATCAGTTGCTTGTGTATCGAGTCTGATTAGTTGCCCTAATCCTTATCAGCAGGGTATGGGAAATGACAGGAACATAAAAGTACATAATTTACAAAATACAGTATGTGAAATGAGGGATGGAAAATGTCAAACCACCATTTTTCTGATAAAGAAAAGTTTGTGGGCCATCAGTTTTTTTTCTTTCTTCAGGAAATTACATTATGCACTGTGAATCAATTTTTAAAAAGGTTATTTAACATTTTCATTTTATCGCTTAAAACATGTACAGTAAATTTGTTGATTGAAACATAGCAATTGAAAGAAACATGCATTCTAGGAAAGATATCAAAGAATTCTTGAAGGAATTCAAAAAATCTAGTTGGACACAAAATTGATGTTGTTTCAACAAGACAATTATCCTAAATATTCAAATAAGTCACTGTAAGGAATGGCTTTGGAAGATTTGTATTATGGATTGGCCAAAACAAAGCCCTGATTGAATCGTATTGAAATGATGTAGCAGGAGCACAAGTGAGTTGTTCATGCAATATGTTCTTCAAACCTCACAGATCTTTTCTGTAAATAGGAGTGTAAAAAGTCCCACCTTCAAGAATACATTGATTATAGAAAATGGCTGAGTGAAGTTATGGCTGTTAAAGGAGGAACCATAACTTACTGACAGAAAATGGCTAATTCACTTTTGCACGCAAGAATCCATGATGATTGGTTAAATATCACAGTTTAATAATGTTATGAGTTCAAATCTGTTTTTATGTGTAGGAAGTCTTTAGTTAGTCCATTTTATGTGTCCACTGAAAATAATGAGCACTTTACAGAGGTTCACAAATTTTCAAGAGTGACTGTGTGTGTGTGTCATATGATAGATTGGTGTCTTGGTCGGGTTTGATTACGGTCTTGAGTCCAGTACTGTTGGCACAGGCATCAGTGCCCTATTACCAGGAACTGGATAAGCAGATTTTAAAATGAGTAGGAGAACCAAATGGCACTAAAAACAGATCAATAAGGACACATGGTTTGACAACTGCTTTCTAATATACAGTAATGGCCAACCTGAACCAACATGCAGACGATCAGTTTTTCATATAGCATGCAGTACAAAAAAATGGTTTTGTCTTTGTCTGGACATTTCAAATATGCCAGATCACAATTTTTGTTAAAGAGCTCACATGTAACAATATGCCCAATTTATGCTGCTCTTGCTGCAATCATGCTTATATATATTTAAAAATCACATGTACTTTATATGACGGCCACAATGTGGGGATGGTAAAAGTTTAAAAATAACTGCACTTCACAAGACTGATATTGGATTTGTGATTTTAATATTAGAAAACTTGTATTTGTTGTATTTTTTAGTACATAGCTACCTTTTGGTTTATAGCCCAGTGCTAAACAGAAGAAATCACAAAATGAAAAGTAATCATACTTCTTCATTAATACAACTGTAAAGGGCAACAAGGGCAAAAACGTATATTTGTAAGACTATAGTTTCAATCCATTTCATCCTTTGCTCTTTCACATTACTATATACTATTAAAAATCAGATTCCTTTAAAAGCATCACTTCTCAGTTCTGCACTTACTAAAGCACAGGAATAATAATTCTATATACCTTTCTCCTCCAGACACTGGATACTCTTGCAGGCTCCCTCTTGCTTTTTTGCTTCCTCTTCTGACTCATAGCAAGTGGCTGTGATCTGCGTGTCAGCTTCTGCTGTCTTACACAGGGAGGCAGAGAAGGAAAAGTTTCCCTCTCCCACCAGCAGCACATGTTGAGTAGGCTTCATGGAGTCACCACCTATAACAAAGTATTCTTTAAGGCCATAGCAGTTATTATACCCCTCCGTCTCGCTTTTGCTTATCATGTATTTATGAAATATAATTTTTCCCAGTTCTAGCAAATTTTGTTCTCTTTGTCAACATAATATTTCCACTCCCACCCCCCCGTTCATTCACACCACATCTTAGGAAGGCAGAAATGACACAAGCGGAGAATGAATGTAGGTCAAACCACCAACGGCTTCTTAGGAACTTGCTCAGAACACTTCCAGCAAATAAGGCACATGGCAGAAATGCAGTTTAAGTTCAAAGTCAAAATAACATGGAAAACATTTTGGTTGAAGCAACCATATGGGTCATTTTATAATACTCATTATGCCCTGCCTGGTACTCCTACTACAATATAAGGTCATGTGGAGCTGTTGTATATCTCAACAGCACTAGTTACAAATCAGGATTAACCCTGAGTAAGGCACCAATCTACTCCAGACAACAAGCACACACACATCCATACTCACATATAAAGGACCACTTCAGAGTTGTAAGGAAAATGGATTACCTAAATTAAAAAAAAACATAGACACTGGAGGGAAGATGTAAACTCTGCACAGATAATGACTGGGATGTGATTCAAATTCAGTTTCCAGACCAATGTGTTATTAAGGTGAACTGAGCCTTTCATCCATTCAAAAAAATAACTTCAGAAATCTTCCAGTCATAAAAGCAAGTAATGCAGTGTTAATCATGTTGCTATAACCCAAACAATTCTACTGTAGATTAGTATTGTGAGATGTGTGAAAGACTTTGGTTAAACTTGCCATTTTCTGCAGCTGAGCCACATTAAGTTGGATTGTTTGACTCGGGTATTGTTTTCAGTCCACTTTCACTTTCCATTACTATCAAAGCAAACGAAGAGGAAAAATCAAGCCTCTCACTGTTATGACATTTAGACTGTGATGGAGGCAGTGAGAAGTAGACAAAGAATACATTAAATTGAAAGTCCTCCTGTAAAGCAATAAGGCCATATAGAATTTACATTTCAGTTTTCTCAATGTTGTACACAGAAGAATGACCAGGTACTGTAAGTTAAATGTAGTACAGTTTGGTAAGCACAAGCAACATCAAGATGTATTTGAACTACAGCTCTGTGCATTATGTAATACAGGGAAAATTATCAGGAACATACAACAGACTATTCAATAGTGCTAAAAAGAAATTTTTAGCAGAAACTCCATACATTACACATCATGATTATAATGGAACATATAATTACTGTATTGTCTAATTATGTATTTTTATGTCAAATAAGGTCATATTGACAGTGACACTTTAATCAATTTCCTTAACTTCATGGTCCACAGTCACAGGTGCTGAAGTCAATTCCAACTGCAGTGAGAGCAAGGTGTAAATAAATTCTGGATGTGATGATACTCCAATGCAAAACCCACTCATATACAGACTCACACTCACTTGTCTTGGGCCAATTTAGTGTCATTTCAAAACCTACCATGCACATCTGTGGATAGTGCCTAAAGAATACAAAGGCTGGCATGGGAAGACTAAGGAAGCTTTACACAAACTGAAGCTGAGACATGATTAGAACCCGTGATTTTAGGCCTGAAGGTCTGCAGTGTGAAATACTATGCCCCTACTCTGGCAAAGTCCAAAAATGCTTTTTACATTTAAGTGATATTATAATGGCTCACATAACTAGTTCTAAAAGCCATTCAAAACTGAAGTAAAATGTGCTTTTCCACATAGTATTAATATCTGGCAACAAACTATTCTGCAGACATGAAGTCAGAAAATGGCCCTGTTATTAGGCCACAAAGTTAGAAGATGCATCATGGATACAAGATATCACACAAAGAATCACCTTACAAAATTTTGCAAAAACACAGATGAATCAATAGATGAGACCCTTTATACTTTGTGTTTAGTGAGGTGCGGATTGCACACATTCCTGGACATACAGTTATGATTTGTTCTATTTTTAGATACATCACTGAACAGTTACTTGTTCGCTTAGGAAGCTACATATTGATGTGGAAATGCAAACATCATCTATCAATGTGAACACTGACCTCCCCATTCCATTCATCTTACTTCTGTAAATGCTGAAGATAAGGTACTTTAGAGCAGTGGTCCTCAACCCCCGGTCTGCGGCCCACTACCGGTCCGCAGCCGTCTGACAGCCCGGGCCGTGAGAGAACTGCCGGCAACAGTGACTCACTCAGACTTTTCAGAACGCTTGGTGGGCGGGGCTTTGCAGCGGTGCAGAGAGAGGAGAGAGACCGAGGTGAGAGAGTATTACAACAAAGTATTTTTATGGTCCCGACAGTTTCCCTATATGACATGAGTCTATAGAAATCACGTTACTACGAAGTACATTCAACAAATGCTTTCATTACAACGAAGTGACCTTGAAATGCTTGAACGAATCATCCACAGAGCAGTTAGATCTGTGGTCGCAGCTCAGTTGTGCACGTTTGCACAACGATCCCCAAACAGAAACATTGTAAAAAAAAATCTCTTTCTTCGAACTTTCCTCGTACTGTTTTTTTTTTTTTTTTTCTGTTTTTGTTGTCTGTGGTTTTTAGTGATTCCTTTTGCTTATTGCTTGTCAACATTTGAAAAACATCCATTGGAATTTAACTCATTGTCACCCTCCTATAGAAATGGCAGACACGAAAAAAAGATTGCAGTGTTAATGTTTGTGATGTGCAATCTGTTGGATTGGCAAATGTAAAGCATGTGTCTTTGTTATATGCAAAAAAAGAAGAAAAATCTCAGATTGCAAACATATGCGAACTGCTTAATAACTTTAATAATAATAGAAATGTTATGTAAATTGTGTATAAAACTGCCCCCCCAACCAACCAAATACCCCGCCCCCCCCCGACCGGTCCGTGGAAAAATTTGCATCTAATAAAGTGGTCCTTGCTGTCAAAAAGGTTGGGGACCACTGCTTTAGAGTACCTACCACTGTCTGCAAGGTGAATGATCTTCAAATACCAGAATTCTGATGGATCGATAAAGCTGTATAACACTGGTATTGACACACAGAAATCAGACACAGACCTTAGCTAATAAGATCCAATCAAGTAAATCCTTAAACATTCCACCCTTTACAGATAAAATTCTTAATGAAAAAGATAAAATAATTAATCTTTCTGAACAGAAACAAAATGGTGTAATGGCTAGGGTTGCTGACTCCACAGTGTAAAGCTCAATTTCTGGCATTGTGCAAATGCAGTTTGCATATTCTCCCAGCATCTACAAGTATTATCAGCTATGCCCCCAGATTTCACCTATATGTACTGTAAAAACAATGTGTGACTTTAAAAAGGCATAGAATGAGTGTGTTAGGAGTTGTTCTGAACTTCACTGTCTTCACCACAACCTCTGATATGCCTTTAACCACATTCCTCTAACCTTTCTCCCTTGCTCACATTATCTTATTAACTTTCTCTCATGGTATTTTACATACAGATACTTCTAAAAACATGTAGGATGGTTACATTCATACTGTAATTTCACTGGAAACAATGTGTATGTTTGATCTGCAAAAAATTATAGATCTCCTACTACTCTCAAAGTTTTACTCTGGCTGTTGGCCTCCCTCTCTTTCTCATGGGTAGGGGCTGCATTAAAATTAGTTTTGTTAAGTTTGACTTGATTGTATGAAACATTACATGCTTTTAATAAATTAAATAAAAGATTAATTAAAAAAAATAATGCTTTCTATGCCTACTTTGATCATGACAACAAAGTTCCTCTCATGCAAATGACTGTAGCAATGCAGGATTCATCCTTTTCTGTATCTGTGGAAGACTGAAAGCTAAATTTCAAAAGAGTCAACATCCAAAAACATTTGGAACAAATGTTACCTGGGGCTTCCAGAGATATATTTAACACATCATGGCAAAAATGTATGGTCCTCACCATTTGCAAAAAGAAAACATTACCTCTGTGCCAAAAAAAAGTAAACAGTCTACAGACACAGTGTCTACAGACCACTGGCATTCACTCCCACTGCAAAAAAATGTATTGACACACTAGTGTTGTGACAGATTTAATACAGTATTCCAGATGCTGTATTTTTGGAGCACCTCCAGTTTGTATAATGTCCTAGCAATCACACAATGCTGCATCCGTTACGTTTCAAACCAGCCTGACACACCTTAACTAAAACAAGCTGCTATCCCAGAGTTCTGTTTATAAACTTTAGCTCCACATTTAACACTGTTGTACTTTCAAAGCTAGTCACCCTGTGCAATTATAGTTTGGACTTCCTAATCTGCAGACCCCTATCATGTGCAGACTGATGTTACCATTAACTCTACACAGTGGTATTTTTATGAAAATATTAATGTACATTGAAAAGGCAAGAGTTTGTCAGTCTTGGCAACAGCAGATCCAGCTCAGTGCCGGTCACACAAAGAATTTTGCAAGGTTCTGTCCTTGGCCCTCTGCTTTACTGGATCTACGTGCTTCCCCTTGGCCATATTACTAGTAGGTTTGGACTGGGTAATCATTTATATGTGAATGATACTCGGATCTAGTGCAGTGTTAAAAGTGAAAGTTTATCAGAGCTTTCTTGGCTTACAACTTGCCTCCAAGAAATTGCAACTTGGATGGAATATAACTCTTTAAAATTAAACTATAACAGACTGAGTCATTCTAATTGGCACTAAAGCTGTGCTTATGAACATGAGCTCCTTCTCAATCACCCTTGGTTATGATGTAATCAGGTTATCTTTTTTTTTTTAGGAATCTTGGTGTCATTTTTCATTCTTCCCCTTATTGTTCTATCTACATTCATCACATTAAGAAACTTTCTTACTTTCATCTCTGTAAAATATCCTGTGTTCACTCATTCCTCTCCTTTTTCAATGCTGAGAAACCTGTCCCTTGTTGTATTACATCTTGCATCAATTACTGTAACTTCCTACTGGCAGGTGACCCCTCTAATCTGTTATCTATCACAGCTCCAGTTGGTTCAGAATGCTGCTGCAAGAATCCTTGCAACAGACCCGCAACAGCGAGCACGTAACATCCATCCTGTTCTGCCTTCACTGACTCCCTGTGTCTTACAGTGTTCAGTTTTACAAAATTCTGTTACTAACCTATACAGCTTCACATTGCATTGCACCAGACTACATCAGCAACCTCCTCCAACATTATGCTCTTGTCTGCCCATCAAGGTCAACTGATTCTGGCAATCTCATTGTGTCCCAAACTAACCTGTGTTCTATAGGTGTGTCAGAGCCTTCAGCTTTATAGCACAACAGATTTTGGAACAACCTTGTTAAATTTATGAGCTCAGCCAACTTAATTTTTTCTTTCAAAAAACAACTTAAAACTCATTTTGTCTGGAAAGGCATTTAAATTATGCTGACTATCTGATCCTTTTTTCTGCTTACCCTCTTTGCCTACATGCCCAGGAAGATTTGTGTTTGTACCACAAATTATATTATTTGTTCAGCTTTTTCATACAGTATTCATATTTTTGTTTTTTATTCTGATTTATTATTTGTTATTCTATTTCAATACTTTATATATCCTTTATATTTATTTAGTGTTTTATGCAGACATTATTTGTATCCAATGTTATATATGCCCTTTAATTCTTCTGGAATTTCTGTGAAGCATGAAGGTTCTCATCGAGCGCAAATGCAAATATCGGAAGAGCGTTCAATTAAGTTGATGGAGTTGCCCTGTGGGACATCCTGAGATTTCACAGGATATGCCCCAAAGTTGCTGGAAATAATGTCTGCTCTGTACACTTGTACTGTGAGTGCTGTGCAGAGTGGAGGCAGAACCTCTGCATTTTTCCCAGTTGTTACTAGAGTTCATCAGGGGTGTGTTCTTGCTCCTACTCTTTTCAATGTTTGCATGGACTGGGTGTTGCGCAAGGTCGTGGGGTCTAGCATCGGAGGGGCATCTGTTGGTGAAGAAAGATTCACTGATCTTAACTTTGCCAATGATGCTGTGATTTTCGCTAAGTTAATGGAGGCTCTGATTGGGGCTCTTGAGAAACTAAGTGAGGAGCCAGAGTGTCTGAGCCTTTAATGACCTCTTAGGCACAGCCATCAACAGTGTGTCTGTCTGCGTGGAGAGTGTCAACCTTCTCAAGAGGTTTACTTACCACTGCAGCAACATTTATGTCTCTGGTGACACTTCCTATGAAGTAAATAGATGAATTGGGAGACCATGGGGGGTCATGAGGTCCCTAGAAAGGGGTGTGTGGTGCTCCCAAAATCTGTGCAAAAGGACGATCTGATCTGCATGTGTATCGCGCCAATGTTTTTGAACCTCTTTACGACGTTCTATTTTATCTTCTACTCTTCGTCTTTTCTTCTTCTACTGTTTGTCTTTTATTTCCGCCCCTGATTGGACCTGTTAGGTTTTCAATTCATTTCTTGGCATAAAGTCTCATCTCATGGTATGTGAAATGATCTCTCTGAAAATGTCTCATCTCATCTTGTCCCATGATTTTTTTATATAATAGAGAGACTTTACATTGTATATAAAGGGCTGTTAGGCTTCAGATAATAAGAAATCAACTAACCTATGCAGAATCAGTAGTAATGTTTTGCTGTCTTTTATTAAAAGAAATACTCCATATTCCACAAAACACACCTATGGCCAACCTGTTCTGAAAGGCAGTGATTCATATTCATACAACTTACAGTATAATGCGAAAAACAAAAACAGAAAACCAAATGTACTGGTTTTGATATTGCTCATGTGCTGCAGCACAAAACTGTGTGGTAACTGTTAGGTCTGCATGCATGTCTCTACAAGAAGTTACTGCAGGGGCAAGGTAAGGGCGGCAGAAGATTGTGTACAATTTATTGTTAAATACTGAAACATTTGGCTGATTATCTCAAATGTATATGGGTTTGTCTAGCATTATGGGATTTTTACAACTTACAGGCTCTAAAGTTTAAAACCAATTGTTTGATAAACAAAAAAGATCCAGTGAATATAGTAGTTCTGTGGGCAAAGACATTGTTAATTGGAAGAGTATGACAAGTACAGACAGACTTGTCATTCATGGTAAAAGACAAGCTATTATTAGTCAATTAACAGTGGTGTGCAGAAGGGCATCTTTAAATGCATAATGTGACATATTTGATATTGGTGGCACATAACAGCAGAAGACCATGCTGAGTTTCAGTCTTAACAGCAGAAAATAGGAACATTAGAGCACAATGGGAATGTGCACACACAAACTAGATGCTTGATAATAGCAACGTCAGAATGTGGTGTAAACAGTCTAAATGTATGGAGTCATCCAGCCTTGTATCAAAGGTACACTGCTGCTAAGCATTATATCCTGTATGGTCACAACCCACCCTTTTTGAAATTAATATTTCCTATAAAATAACACACTATGTCACAAAGCTTGCATCATCTAGTGCTGATTTCACTAACATGAAAATGACTTCAGTTTACTCCACAATGACCTGCAGAGTTCCCAGACATCAATTCAACTGAGCAACCTTGGGATAAGGTAGAATTGGATGTTGACACCATGAATATGTGGTTGAAAAACATGCAGTAACTGGGTGATGTTATTGAGACAGCATGGGGAAAAAAACCCACAAGGAATGTTACTAGCACCTTGCTGAATCCATGTATCAAAGAATTCAGACTGCTCTGGAGGAAAAATATTCCTATTAAATATTAGATAGGTGTACCCAATAAAGTGGCCATTAGCCAGTGCACTTTACAGGTTTTCTATGCTATATTTAAGTCACATAAATTTAATTGTATGTTTAAGCATATCAGCTCACAAATGAGGCAGACTGCAAAGTTTAATCTAGACAAGACAGGTACACATTCAGTGGGCACCAAGCCAAAGCCAGATGGCATGCAGCTCAAACACTGCCCATCTCACAACTTGAACAGAAAATTAAGGAAATCTTTACTAGGAACTAAAAGGCGAGGTTTTTTGAGTTCTGCACCACAGAGTCCTCTCTTGTTGTATTTATTGGTTTCCAAACCTAAAAACAGAAGGACACATGTCCAGGGTAGATGGTGACAAAATGTTTCACCCTACCCACACATCTAAAGCTGACTACGCTTACTGTTAACAGAGGTCATCCATGCATCACTAATGTGATCATAACTGACAGCAACCATTTTAGCTCTACCTTGATCCAGGAGGTGACAAATGGATTCCACTAAAATGTAAATACATTTACAATACTTGACTATTTCGTGGTCTCTTATACAGTGTAAACTGCCCATCTATAGTCTGAGGAGAGCATACTACATTCACACTCCTCTTTTATATTACAGCACGATAGAGTGTTCTATGGCGTTCATTGAACAGAAATTCATATCTCACCCTAAGCTGCAGGGATCACGATAGATAGATAGATAGATAGATAGATAGATAGATAGATAGATAGATAGATAGATAGATAGATAGATAGATAGATAGATAGATAGATAGATAGATAGATACTTTATTAATCCCAATGGGAAATTCACAAGTACACTTACCTTATGCTCACAGTTAACCCAACCCAATTCTAAATTTTCACACACACACTTTTCAAATTAACAAAACAGTTGAAGAATTTTAAAGAATACAAGATTGAAATAAGTAGTAAATGTAAGGAGAATTTAGGCATCACGATCCATGGCTAATTTACAATAGCATTTATACATATTTTCAGGTAATCCAACTGTGGCTCTATGCAGTGTTTAAGATCATCCACACTGAGCAACACTTTCGGCAGCACAATTGAGAGCTGTGTTAAAAAAAGGTAAATTAAAAACAGAAAAATGAAATACATTAGCAAGGGCTAGTGAAAACCTCTATTGAATTGATTCTTAAATTTAAGTACATTTAGGGTCACTGGAGCACACACACTTGGGAAGCCAATTCTAATAATGCAAGCCCTTTTGGAGTTACCAATGATATGCTTTCCTGACGCCAAGAATTGAGATTTTACACAAGTGTTACACTTGATAGTAATTTATTTAATACTTCAAATACACTTACAGCAGTGACAGAGGGAGAAGGGAATACAGGAAGATGTATAAGAACATAATAGAAAGAGAGATAAAAATAGTGACCATAGCACTACCTTTAATGCACACAAAAAAATGGAACACACAATTAGGCAGAACCTCAAACCACGGAGTTAATGAGGTTGTCTATTTACTCCTTAGTGATGTTAGCACTGATGTGGAAGGGAGACCCAGAAGCACAACCTGACTTTGCCCACTAGTCCATTAATAACCTCTCTATTATAATAAAAAAATCTTGGGAGATGACACTTTTTATCCTGCGACGAGACATGATATTTTAAAGAGAGACACTTTCATGTCCCGCAAGATAAGACTTTGTGCCAAGAGATTTAACCACGCCCGGAGCCGGAAATAAAAGGCAAAGAGTAGATGACAAAGTAGAACGTCGTAAAGAATTCAAAAATGTTGGCGAGATACACATGCAGAGCAGGTTAGAGATAATGAAAGTACGAAAATTCGAAAGTCTCAAAAAATGATAGTAAAGATCGCATTAGTGCAAACAAACGTAAATTATTACTCAGTGAAATAACAGAACAATGAAAAGAGATCGAATATACAGTATTGTTCGGATTTAAACTTTATGTCGGAGACTTGTAGATTGTCTAATTCGTGTTTGCCATCATGGAAAAGTAGTGTTTCTTCCCAATGAAGAGGTGTATCTACGAGAATTAAAAGACTGGTTGTTTGGTGAAAGTGAAATCCAACAAGAGAAAATTTCAAGCCCCGTGAGACAAGACTTTATGCAAAGAGATTTGGAAAAGTCCTGTCCACATCTAACACATTTATAACCACGCACACGGTTCAATCATTTCTCATTTGTGTGAATGCTATTGTCAGACACAGTTTGTGTAGAGAGAAAGAAACGATATTCACTCATGGGCAGTTATACATTGTGTTGTCATGAGGTAATTCCAAAAGCGGAATCAAAATTCAATGCGATATTGACAAAAAGGTAAAAGCGAAAAAAGATTGAATATATGGACATAGGTGACATGAGAGAAGTATGTAGATATTATTTGGCTTTATACTTTAAGTCGGAGACTTGTAGATTGTCTAATTTGTGTTGCCTTCAGGGAAAAGTAGTGTTTCTTCCCAATGAAGAGGCCTATCTGCGATAATTAAAAGTTTTGTTGTGTGCAAGCGGCAGAGGCGCAAAGTTGATGGAGCGTAGTGCAGGCAGGGGGGTTGGACAGCGACGGGAGCAGGGGGCAAAGCCCCCTAGTAATAATAATAAGAAAAGATAGCAGCCTAAAAACCTGTGAGGTAGCTGGAACAGATTTCCTGAGAAATAAGGATAAAGAGTAAATGCAAGGCAAACAACACCTCACTGTGAATGCTGATCATGCCTTAGTTGCTGGTATTTTGCTCCTATAGCACTTTCATTTTTTTCCCTTTTCTGCTACTTTCAACAAATAAACAAAGACCTCCAGTTGGTATTTCAAATCCTATTCTGTTGCAGCACTTTATAGAGTTAACAAATATAAAAGGAAAGAAAATCATTGGAAAATACACGCAAAGCATAACTATACTGCATTTTAACACCTCAGCTATGTTTTGAAATCCTAACTTGTGTGGGGAACCGCCCGGACACAGACAGGTAGACATCGTTTTAATCACCACACACGTTTATTTACAACTAATATTTACAAATATGACACACACAACCCAGTTCCGCAGCACCAATCACCCCAAAGTCCAGGCCTCTTTCCTCAATGCCTTTCTTCACCGCTTCCACTCCTCTCCTCTGATTTCCGTCCTTCCACCCGACTCCAGCCATCGAATGGAGGGAGGCGGCCCCTTTTAAGCTCACCCGGACGTGCTCCTCCTGATAACCCTCCACTGGCACTCCCAGGTGTGGCAAAAGTGCCGGCTGTGCAGCCGGAAGGACTCCGGGTGTCCCTGGTCTTCTTCCCCCCAGCACTTCCGGGTGTGGCGGAAGTGCTAAGGGCCAGGGCTAAACAGGCATTGGGGCACCCCCTGGCGGTGACCACGGGCCCCTATAGGGTTGAGCTTCTAAGCTCTGTTCCTGTGGTCCCCAAAGCCACCAGGACGATCGTCCCCTCGTGGTCTGGAGGAAACGTATGCCCTCCTCCGGTCCTTCAGGGTGTCCCGGCTGAATACCACCCCCAGCCACTCGCCACAGTTGTTAAATATTTTCACATAAGATGCAGGACATACAGCTATGCTCTGTCATTCAGTAAATAAAGGTTCAGATGGCAAAGCTGAGTTTTCTTCAAATCAAGTCTTTTTAGTGAGCCAACAGTGCCAAAACCAGCTTTAACATGCCTTTATGGCTAATGTACTTTATGTGTAAAACTAATGGGTGTCTGAAATTGACACCATGCTAAAGATTTTCTCTTCAAAGTGCCTCATTACATCTAACCATTAGTCAAGGTCTCCCATATCTAAAAAAGGCCAACTCGCTAATACTGCTATGATTAAACTTCTTATTTATAATATAAGACACACACTCTAGGACCATTGCATAATCTAATCTCTCTACAAGATACATTTACTGTACTTACATTAACAAAAGTATGGAGGTGGCAAGGACACACAAAGAATGCTTTAAAAGATAAATCTAGTCAATGCATTTTGTTCACTGCAATTATAATGAATATAACTAGTTATTATCAAGCAAATAAGCATATATCAACTAATCAATTTGAATTATACAATGCCCTTAATAGTACAAACTATCACAAACCTAATATCTACTATACTACAACAGCATTCAACAAAGCCCAAATTACAGTAAGTGCCCCATATTCACTTACAGTATCTATTTCCTCATACACTTTCTAAAGGACTGCAAAGGCAACAAAATATTGCAGGGTAGTCCTGGTTTCTTTCATCCCACTCTTTTGAATTCCCAAGGGAGCTTTGAGATATAAATCATTTGTAGTGGGTTGTGCCTGATGCACCTGGAGTTGCACAGGTTGCATTCTCACAACATATCTAAATTAATCTTTCAATTCACTCATTCACACAGTATAGTATGTATAGTGACCCTACAGCAAAATCTAATTCCTGACACTACAACCCAAAACTGGCAAAAAACGCTTTATTTTATGGTTCTCAAAATTAGCATTACCATAAAGCAAATGGAACTGCAATGGAAACTAAACACTAAAAATGAAAATGGAAGCAATTAGTGTCATCTAAATAAACACACAGGCTATATAAATCTCAGTTTTGGAACTAAAGACTCCTAAATGACCCCCGTTTTCTTAGCAAATTCTCTATACTTATACAGAAAACAGAAAATAAACAGAAAAATGCAGAACTTCACTTCTGGATGGGACTAATGCCTATTTATGTGGAGTTGATTTGTCTCCACTAATTGAAATGTAAACAGACACAAGGACCATATGTTCAATGGCCACTATTGACTTAACACTAGAAAATCTGCTATGAGGAATTAGCGATTACTTACTGCTGTCCATGCTGAACACACTACCCTCTTCACTAGATAAGCCTTTTTGTTGATCTGAAAAAAAAAAAAAACTGCCATTACACAACAACCATAATAAACAACAGGTTGGATGGCTTAAATGAACTAATTCCGATGCATGCTACGTGTGTGCAAGTCGCACAGCTGTACCTTCCACTTTGCGATGCCAGCAGTCGTTCATGTAAAGGCTTAGCAGGTCCAGTCATGGAACACCTCAACAACTTGGAATAGCCGGAGAAGCGGTAGCGATTTCGCTCTTGCATGAAAGGTCAAAATGTCAATCAGCCGTTTCCAGATCGGAATCAGAACTTGACGCACAGTCTCCTCTTGTTGCAGGCACTGATTTTCTCTCCGCGATCACAAAGTAGGAGGAAGGCTGGCCACGTGATCAACTACTCTTGTTTAATTTGTCCCGATAAGGTTGCTAGGGAACACGTTCTGTCACGCCGGTAACGGGCACGTGCTTTCTTTTAGCGGAGAATGGGCTTCAGATAACAGGTAACGGTTCTCTCTAGTTGATGCCTCGCCGGAGGGTCAAACGTAATATTTAACCCTTTTCAAAATACTTTCTTAAAACTGCATGAGTACAAGGTGTTTCAGAAAGTGTGAAATGCAAATACATTTACATACACTCTATCTTACTACCGGTATGTAAGGCGTCCCAAGTTCAATATTTTCAATTGTGAATATAATAATTAAAAACTCATATAAAGGTACCATGTGCAACATCGCAACACGTGCAGTCCAGCAGACAACTCTTACGAAACACCGCCTACTAAGTGGGGCGGATCTTAGGGTTTGACAACCAGTAGATTGACAGGAGAGCTCACCAATTTCTCAATACAAGCACCACGGTCTCGCGTAATTATAACCGATAAGTTGTTTTCGCCAACGCTAACCAACTGCCGAGTAAATAACGTGCTATTATTTTATGTATTAAATAATGACCATCAAAAATAAAAATAAAAAAAAACTATGTGAATATATTTGAAAAACAAATTATAACAATATACAAAAAAAATCGTAACAATCTGCACACTGTTAAATTTGTAAAAATTATACTGTATGGCAGACTGGGATAGCCGTTAGCACTATCTACCATCTGGGACAGCACGTCGATATTACTCCAAGCGCGGAACGAACGCACAAGTAACCTAACTGGCAAAGGTGACCTGGGTAGCTAACATGATCAGCGAAGAGAAAAAGACGGTGGTAGTATTGTAGAAGGCGCTGTACAGTTAGAAGATGACCCGAATTCATTCGTTTAACACATTAATTAAATTATACTTATTCGTCTGTCTAATTTCCGGGTTACCCACTTGTGACGTTACAGATTACAATCTCGCGCATGCGTCCAAGAAGGAACACGTGTCTCTTTACAGTAAATGCTGCGGGTATAATCGCTACGTTTTGCAGTAAACTACTTCGGATTATATAACAGTGTGGAAATCATGGCTATTATACGAAATACGTTATGTGGTAAATACGTTACACAGGGGTTCCCGAGTTCAGTCCTGGGATTAATTCCAATCAGTTTCACAAATAAATGCTTCAGTCTTTCTTCTAAGTGATCCAATAGTTTAATTAGTATTTTTCTTTTCTCATTTTGCATTCAGAAACACGTGCTTGTATATTGACATGTAAACAACATTCAGAAATTTGCAGCTTTTTTTGCCATATCTTTATATGTTAACTTTCTTTTACCATACGCTTATCTTTTAATTCAACGTTTCCTTGGAGATTTTGTATCCAAATAACTGACGATTAGTGATGAGTAGTGCAGACGCAGGTGCAGGTGACGTTGAATACTAAAATACTAGTAATGGAGTGAGCTAATTAATAGAAAAAGGTTTAAATGAGCAGAACATAAAACGAACAAAATCTTAAAAGAGCAAGAAAAAGCACAACAATTAATGTCAAACAGACAAATGCTTGCTTCTTGCCCCTAAAAATTTACTAAATTAATTTTATAATTTCCGGATTGACACAGAAAGTAGCAAAAACTAGGCAATAATAGTTTCTTTAGTAAAGGCTTAGTATTCTTTAAAAACCATAAGATGGTGGGGATGAACACCTGCAGTTAAGGTGGTCCACATTAAGCTTCATATTTCTAATTAGCCCACAAATTAATGTAACATTCAAATAGTGGCTCCGTCATTTGCACCTTTGTTTGCATTGTTCATCACTAATCACCAGTACTTGGATACAATTAAGGGAGTAAACTGTACAGGAAAAGGTGAATTAAAAAGAAAATGATTAAAGAAGATTAAATTTTAAAGATACAGCAAAAATTACAAAATTCTTAATTGTGTTTACATGTACAGTACATGCAGTAGCTCATATTTCTGAATGCAAAATAAGAGAAGAAAAAGATTAATTAAACAGATCATTGAGAGGTAAGACTGAAGCATTTATGTGAGAAACTGGTTGGAATGAAAACCTGCTGCCTCCGTGGCACCTGGGAACCCTTGCATTAGTTGATTTTTAAAAAAATCTGATATGCAGTTCCCAGTACTGTTTTGCTCTGTTTTGTGTACATTTGGGTTACATAAAATAGCACAAATAATTTAATTCAAACAATATTATTTAATACAATTGTACAATTTTGACAGTTTGAATACTTTGATAGTAACATTTCCACAATTTATCAGGACTATTAGATGAATCGCTGCTGTCTTGCAGGTCGAGGGCAAAATTTGCCATCCCTGGCATGATCACCATAGCATTGCCAGATTAATCTTGCATATGTTTTCTCCAAGCTTTGGGATGTGTAAAGAAAGCCATGCAAACACACTGGAAAGATGCAAACACCATACTGGGTTGGATTCACAGCATTATTTTTTTAGTTTCATTTTTTTTAATTTCCTTCCAATTTAAGTGAGGGTAAAAATGAATGTAAGAAAACAAAATATTCTAATTTAAATCATACTGGTGGCAGCTGGTATGAAATGAATAGCAGATATGAACAAGCTCCTGTGATATCAGTGTGTGGATGCTGGCTGACTTTCTTCAGTAGACCACTAAAAAAGCAGAACTGCTCCTTGTGTAATATCCATCTCCATCTCCCCATCTCAGCTGACTTCAGATGACTTCTTGGGAAATTTCAAATCTTTTACCATCACCCACTTTCCGCAGCTTTGGAACTGAATTTACATCTCAGTTACAGCGAGCATGAATTTCATGCACTCATGAACTATTACTGGAGTCTCATCTTTCTCTGATTTCCTAATGCAGAAATACTATTTCAGCTATGACCTCTTGTTTGGAGAAATGCAGTTCACTTTTCAAGATCTTGTTGCATGAAGCAAAAACAAATGACCACAAGTTCAATTTTGACACAAACCAACCACAATGAACCCTATTACTACTCAAGTTACTCATCTTCAGTGGCTTCCCCTATGACATTATATTTTAAAAACTCTGCTACCTTATTACAACCTTAATAATTTCAAGATCTCATAGAAACTATTGTTTATTTTTTCACACAAGCCTACAAGGTACCTGTAGTCCTTAGACTCCTGCCCATATCACAATTCCAAATACAGTACTCAATTATGTCGCTCTAAATAAGAAATCATTTTGTTTAGCTATTTGTACTGTCTGGAATCTTTGCAAAAACCTGTATTAGACTTTTGTCAGTGATCTCAAATCAAATCATGCTTAAAAGTGTTCATTTTTCTTACTTTTGTAATAATACTAATTCCCTCTAACTGTATTGTGTAATTTAATTCTAATTCTGCTATCATCATCATATATTTATGAGATGTGCATGAGGAACATGGTCAACCTAAAGTGCCGTTTAAAGATTTTGCATATTTTATAACCAGAAAATGATGGACATTCAGAGGAGAAACCAAAACCACAGTCATTTGTCAGAGAGTGTTCCAAGCTCATATAAATCAAAAATACTTAGGTTGCTAAACAAAATGAAACTTCAACACACAGTCCAAAAGAAAACAGGAGCCAAATTCATAATACTGATCTCTTGGCACATCCCTGACTAGCAATAGTCTTTTTTTGTCATAAAGTTCTTTCATCAAAAGTTCAGACAAAGTACCGAGAGCCCCTGAATCACTTTTAGTGGCAGTCTGATGACACTACAGGTCACCAATCACTTGACATGCAACAGCGTTCTTGCTACAAACAATATAACACAACTCTCTAAAAGACAGTGATAAAAATAAATACAAATTAATATAATAGCATTAACAGACTTAAAAGTGACATAAAAATAACTAAAGGTGATGCCAAACCTGTTATTGACAGTGTTGTCAATCAATTCTGATGCACAATCGTTTCAAGTTTACTTAACTGCTTTCAGTTTTTTTTATTATTTTGTCATGTATATTGTACTATCACAATTTTTTTCTGTTCTGTACATTTTCTTTATTTTGTTATTATGGATAGTTTAGAAAAGAATATTCTTAAAGTTGATGATTTGCATATATTCAAAGAGAATCATAAGCATATATGAAAATAAGTATTATATCCTAATGCATGCTAGTATAGTAAGGGTTAAACCATAAAAATCCCTTGCCTTCCTATTTTATTAATTTTCTCTTTGCAGCTGCAAACCACCAATATCTTGCTGCTAAGCTTAAAAAACTTTAGTCAAGGACACCGGGCCATTGTTTTAGGAAATGCAGTCATTAAGGCTTTGGCCATGAGAGAAAACCACAAAGGCCATTTGCTTCCACTTGCAGCGGCTGAGCCTCTGCCTCCCTGTCTGCCTGCCTGGAAAGGCGATGACAAGTCAAGGAAAATGTAGTTTATAAGAAACACTATTGTATGCTGCTGCCCCAACCTCTAGCCTAATATCTTATGTGTGGGTCCGCCTGATTCCGACTTACTGGTGGGAATCGAATGATGAATAAGTTTTGGATACCTGCACAGGGTATGAAGTAATGATGGCAGCTTTGGTCAAGTGATGGACATTAAGTAATGGTGGGTTTGAATATTAGGTAATGATGGGAAGATCCGCTAAAGTGATAAGAATTGTAATAAATGTAAGCTCGCTGAATTTGCTAATTGCTCATTTCATTTGTTTTGGGTCAGTTTATGCATCACATAATAAAACTTGATTGTGCCTTCCTGAAACTCCATGTGCCTTCTTTGAGCAGCGTGTTTCTGCCACAACGATAGATAGATAGATAGATAGATAGATAGATAGATAGATAGATAGATAGATAGATAGATAGATAGATAGATAGATAGATAGATAGATAGATAGATAGATAGATAGATAGATAGATAGATAGATAGATAACACTTTATTTGTCCCAAGGGCAAAATATGTAGCTTTTAACAGGACCTCTGCTCATTTGCATTATAATTTGTGTACTGGTTCTTAAATGGATTTAGACACTTCAGGTGGTGGGTCATTACAATTATGTCATCACTTGCTATTACAATTGTGCAGTGGAGGTAAAGATGGAAGCAGGTGTTACTTCTGAAGAACATTTAATTCCTCATATTTTTGGATAAAATGAAAGCCCTGACAGTCTGCATTTTTGCACATCAAAAGGGTGTCACACACATGCATAAGGGAGGCAGCTAAAGAGCTCGAAAGAAGGTAATTCCTGGTCTCCAAGACAAACTTTTGACGAATGCTGACTTAGAACTTTTTATGGTTCCTCTCTCAGCTCCACTCATGGACCTCACTCAGTTACTTAACATCCAAATTCAAGCTAGTCAGAAATAAAGGCAGGTCTGGATAGCAGCTGGATGTGCACCTGACACTTGTAACCTCAGTGTCACTGCAACCTTGGTTGGCTCAAATTTCTCATTGTGCATCTCTTGTGTGAAAAGGGGGAATACTTTCCCTTATTAAGCAAACTTGGTTTGCCCCTAGTTTTGCTACACAGGCCCGCCAAACTTGAACTCATTGTGTGAATTGCCAGCTATACAACACTGGTAAAATAAAACCATGCCTGGCTGTTGCTTTTCCTCCACCCTTTGGGCCTTTTGTTCATTTACAATTGGATTTTTTGCAATCACCTTAAGTAAAGGGCTTTGAATATGCAATAGATAGATAGATAGATAGATAGATAGATAGATAGATAGATAGATAGATAGATAGATAGATAGATAGATAGATAGATAGATAGATAGATAGATAGATAGATAGATAGATAGATAGATAGATAGATAGATAGATAGATAGATACTTTATTAATCCCGATGGGAAATTCACAATAGTAATAGTTGATTTGTTTTCTAAATGGGTAGAAGCGTTTCCTTGTAGGAAGGCTGATTCAACAGCTACATCTTAGCATCTATTAAAGGATTTAATACCTCACTTTGGAATAACTTGTACACTGGCCAATGACTCACTTTGCAAATAAAGTAATTCAGGACATTTGTGAAGTATTAAGGATTTGGCAATTTATGCATTGTTCTTATCATCCTGAATCAGCTGGACTAGTTGAAAAAAAATGAATGGCACTATCAAAAATAAAATTTGTAAAAAAGTGTGCAGAAACTGGCATCTTGGCACCATGCTGGAAGGGCACTCTACAACACTCAGAGTGCTAGAAAATATGAAGGACAGCCAGCATGGGTTTACGCATCCTGCTATTGACTTGCACCTGCACAAGACAAGGACTCCGCATCCTAAGCCTCCTGATCATCTGCAGCTTCCAGGTCCCCGAGAGAATTTTGCAGGCTCATTTGGACTCAGAACAAGATGACAACAGCCTAGACATCACACTCAAGTTCCTGAGTTTCACAAATATCCTTCAGTTTACAAGTTGTTATAAAGCACATTTCTCACATAGTCATAATAAAAGAGACCTCTCACATATTCTTACCCCATATGAACATTAACACACCCATGGTGTATTTGGTATCAATACTTATTTGGCCTTCTCTCACATTTGGGCCTCTTCAATGCTTAACTATTCCCATTGGGTTTGTACTTGCTTTCCACATTCAGCCAGTACAGGTATTTCATTTTTCCCAGCACCTGTTACATTTAATGATTATATTGAACATACCAAGTGAGTAAATTATAAGACTGTAACCAACATTTGGACATCTTTTGTTTTTTATAACACTTTGTCAACCCAAGAAAAATGGTATTTGGCCAGAAGTCCACGCGCCTGTCATCATCAGGTTCTTCCATGAGAACCCTGAATACTTTGAGGACTGATTGATGTCATTTATATTAGGTAGAATGCCTAGAGGGGGCGGTCTCATGGCCTGGAACCCCTGCAGATTTTATTTTTTCTCCAGCCGTCTGGAGTTTTTTTTGTTTTTTCTGTCTTCCCTGGCCATCGGACCTTACTTTTATTCTATGTTAATTAGTGTTCTCTTATTTTAATTCTTACTTTGTCTTTTTTCTCTTTCTTCATCATGTGAAGCACTTTGAGCTACATTATTTGTATTAAAATGTGCTATATAAATAAATGTTGTTGTTGTATTTTACCACATATTCTGACTATTCTGAACCTGCTCCATTTGATGCAAATCTACTTAATGTCACAACATATTGAACATGCACCTACTGACTTTTCTCATAGGTATATTCCACCTTTTAAACCTAATCATAACAATACTAAGCAATGTCATGTTGCTCCAGATGGAATCCCACATTTCCATATTGACTCTAAGCTTAAGGGGAAAATTTGTATGTTTAGAAACTGTTCAGTGGCTCACACTGGACTGTTTAGAGTAAAAAAGTGGGATGGTCACAGTGCTATGATTATGCCTCTTAAAGAAGTGTTACAGAAGAAGGTTGTGGTACTTCCTTGCCACTCTCGGACACTTGTTCTGAACTGAGTAATGCAAACGTGCTGGTTTATCCTGACATATTTTATCATGGCTGGGGCATTAATCCAAAACCTGTTCTGTAAAAGACTCTTCCTAAAGCAGTATTGGCCCACAATGGAACTTTCTTTGTGTGTGGTTATAATGTAGATTCCTGGTTGCTTGAGGGATGGTGTGGCTCTTCTTATATTGCTCATGTTGTCCCTCAAGTACTGTTCATCAAACATTTCCCAAACAGCCTTCACAGACCAGGAGAATCCACACGAAAAGAGAGACTTGTTTGTTTTTTCCTTAATTTTGGACCCATCTCTGAGAAGCGCCTGTTGCCAAATTTCTGTTGTTCTCTACGGTACTGGACACAATTTTGGCAGTGACACAAATATTGTGTTTTGCAAAATTTGCTGCTTCAGTTTTTGTGGTAGCAATTCACATTGTTTTTATATTATTGTGCAGCACAATCAGATGCATACTAATTTATGCAAAGAGCTTTATTAGCATAAAAAGTTAACTTTATCACAAAAACCCATTTTCACTTATATTGGCTCTGGCACAAAATGATCAGCTAAAAGTGTCCAGCAAGCGCCCAGACCGTCTCCTCCAGAGGAGTCAGCTACAGAATAATGTTGCCACCAGTGCAGAACTTGCTCAATATTGGCATCTGCATCTGCACACACAGTGAGATGAAGCCTTTTGGGCAATGGCCTTGCGTCAAGTAGGGCAGCAAAGAAGCCACTTCTTTCCAAGAAAAACATCAAGAACAGACTAAAATTCTGCTGGAAGTACATGGATTGGACAGCAGAAGACAGGTGCAAAGTTATTTTTTTGGATGAATCCTCCTTCCAACTATTTTGAGACTTCTGGAAAATCAGTTGTCTGGAGAAGGAAAAGATGAATGCTACCAAGAGTCCTGTGCCATTCCAACAGTCAAGCATCCTGAGATAATCCATGTGTGGAGTTGTTGCTTCTCATCCAAGTGAGTGGGCCCACTCAAAATTCTGGCCAAGAACCATGCCATGAATAAAGAATGGTATCAAAACGTCCTCTAATGGCAACTTCACCCAACAATCCAGGCTAAATTTGGTGATGATCTGTGTTTTTTCCAGCATGATGGCCCTCCATGTCACAAGGCAAAAGTGATAACAAAGTGTCTCAGAGGTCATAACATTGAAAGTTTGGACCCATGGCCAGAAAACTCCCCAGATCTAAATCCCATTGAGAACCTGTAGTCAGTTCTCAAAAAGCAGGTGGACAAGCAGAAGTGTGCAAATTGTGATCGACTCCAAGCACTGAAAAGGCAAGAATGGATCACCATCAGTCAGGATTTGGCCCAGAAGCTGTTATCTAGCTTACCAGAGTGATTTACAGAAATTATGAGGAAGAAGTGTCAACACTATTAATATTGACATAAATTTGATGTATTTGTCAATAAAAGTCTCTGAAACTTATGAAATGTTTATAATTGTTCTTCAGTATACCATAGAAACATTTTAAAAAGATAATCTGAAAATGCTGAAGCAGCAACGTTTGTAAAACACAACATTGGTGTCACTGTTATACCTTTTGGCCTCTACAGTACATTCAGCTTCTTTCACTTGCTTCCACAATTGTTTTTTCTTTTTATTCTGACTCATGCAGAAAGACCAGCAAAATGAATTTTTTTGTGGTTCTTCACTTCAGTCGCTAATACCTCAGTTTCACATTCACTTAAGTTTCATTTTCAGTGTTCTCCCATAGTTTATGGTGAAGACATCACTCAGGAACATGGCCAAGTTTATATGATGAAGACTATGAATATTCAACAAAGGCATACATGGTTAGATTATGGGGAATAGCTAAAAGCTTGTGTATACATGCAAGTTTTTCATTGTTTTGAGATTTATAAAGGAACTTGGTGGGGTATGTGCTGTACACACATACAATTTTTAAATTTGATTTTTTATTTTGTGTATGTGTATGCCAGTTTTACCTTTTGATTATTAGCAAAATTTAGTGTGGAATCTACGCAAGGTTATATACATAAGGCCCTTGTCTTCTTTGTCTTCAGAAAGGTTATTTGGGCTTTTCACTACTCATCTGTAAATAATATCAATAAACAGAAATATTTCTTGAGCCAACAGCACATGGGTTACTCCAAACATACAGCAGCATGCAGTGGAACAGAATACCAACCGAGATGCTGGGCAGGATAGATCCAAAAATAAAAAACACACTTTCTGGGAAATCATGGAAAATAGAGCACAGAAGTAATTGTACAAAGGTAGCTGCTGGTCGTGTGAGATGGAAGTCACGTGATGTGCTGTATTATCATGTCCCTCCTATAAAAGATAGAAAGCATACTTCAATTTGCACCCAAATAGTTAAATAATAGTTCCTAACATTTGTCTAATGCTTATTTTGCTACTTTGGTCTGTCTGCTTTTTTTGCATTTGTTACACTTTTGCTAATGTTTTTTAAATTGATTTCTGGTACTTGTTTTGGTTTTGGTAGCAAACTCTTTGACTTTAATTTAACTAACCTATGCCTGACTACTCATTTTGGAAGTGCCTTATATTCATTTCTTGACAAGTTCCTATATTGTTCTTTTTAGGACAATAGCCTTTTCTTTACAGGCTCTTAACTTGTTTATCTGGGGTATTTGATTCAAAACAATCACAACACCTGTAGTAAATATCACCTGTGAGAAAAACAAATCAAAATAGAACCTTCCTACTGAAAAGAGCCCACAGACGTAGTCATAACCACGCCTCCAAACAAAATAACAAGCTGTTAAAATGTTTCTCATGTTTGAGGAACAGTCCATCATTCCACAAACGTACATCTTATGTTGACAAGAGCCCCTCTACTGATTTGGCTAATGCCAGTAATTGAACCCATATGGACTTGTGTGCTATGGGCAATAACTGAATTTATGCCTAGTAACAGACTCCACTAATGCCATTTTGAGAAACCTAAATGAAGATGAAATCTAGTAATAGACAAGAAACACAATGAGCCTGACAGAGAAAGGTCCAAAGAATTGTATTGACAGGCTGAAAAAAAGGAGCAATTTCAGCTCATGTATAGAAGACAAAATACAAATGTTTACATTTCAAAGGCAGCTAATTGGGTGGATTTGACCCATTATACAGTATTAGAATGCCCTCTTCAATAAAAACACAGAGGAACAGATGAAAAATTGTTAAAGTACATACTGTATGTACCAAAACACTTTTGTTCAGACATAGAACTGTAGATACAGTATCTGGAACAAATGAGCAATTGAAAGTTGTACTAAGAAATTTTTACATTTCAGCTTGACTTTTAGTAACTGTTAGATGAACTGGAATTGATAAACTGTACTGACGTTACCTTTTCTTGTCTCCACTATGTATGATCTTAATAGCAATAGGTGTGCTGTTGCAGTAGGGTGTATTGGTTTAATACCGAAACAAGATGTTTACTAGAGACAGAGTAGTACTAGGTTGTTGTACCGTGTTAGCCATTATGAATGTAGAGAAAAGCCAAGCAAAATGACACCTTTTATTGGCTAACTAAAAAGATTACAATATGCAAGCTTTCGAGGCAACTCAGGCCCCTTTGATTACATCTTGCCTGAAGAAGGGGCCTGAGTTGCCTCGAAAGCTTGCATATTGTAATCTTTTTAGTTAGCCAATAAAAGGTGTCATTTTGCTTGGCTTTTCTCTAGAGACAGAGTCAACACAATTACTGCAAAGGGTGCTAACAACAAGGAGCTGAACTCTTAACTGTTCATCTCACTGATGACATTATTACCATGTGTTGAACTGAGACGTTTCTTCAAAGTAAATCATTTTGCTTTTTATCCTTAGCAACCTCATGGCAACTTTAAACAAAATGGCACTAAAAAGCCCAAGAACATTATAACTGATTTAAATAAATTTAACATCAAAATCCCTTTATCAAATATTTTTTCAGCATACTTCAAAAAGACACACCAATTTAGTAAAAAAGGTTCACAAATGAACTATATATATATACAATATAAGCAGTGGTGAAAAGCCTGATAATCCAATTAAAAAAACAAAGTGAATCAAATATTAAAACCACTACAATGCTGAATCTGTAAAGCTTTAGCTGAAGTATTACTGGGGCTGGAACTCCAGCTTTATAATTAGGTGACCCTGCCTGCTAAGGCTCTACAAACAAGTGGTAGGGCAAAACACAAACAACAGTACATAGAAACAAAATAACAAAGAAAATCATAAAATTACAACAAACACAGAATTAATATTATAATATACAGAAATCTTTATAAACAATAAGAAAAAGAATACACGAGCAAAAAATAAACTTATGTCAATTCATCCTGAAGCAGAACATTAGTTAAAAGAAAGAACTAAAAACAGGTATTTAAGAGTACAATTAACAATAGTAAATCTAGCCAAAAAAAAAACAGAATACAAATGCACCAACACACTAGTCTCATGGACGACAGCCAAACTAAACCATGACACCAGTCTCCACTGTTGCTTCTTGCCTTTAGTTGGCACTCACAGAGTAACCTTTACAGAGTGGAAGATAAACATTTCTGCTTTCCTTTGCAACCAGACTGGTAAACAGTTGGAGAAAGAAATCACTAAGTAAAAACCATGACTATTAGCATTGAGACATTGCGGGGCTGGAACATGTAAGCAACTGGTTACCCAAGACAGAAAACACATTATATTCTAACTGCTAAACCTTTGTCCTTGGAGGCATCACCAACAGCAGTCAATTGGTTACATTCAGAAACAAAAATATTAGTATTTGTTTCGAGAGGTCAGTCAAGAATTACATATGCTTTTCATTTCTCAAAGAACTATTTTAGATCCATTATAGTTTATATATTACTCCAGTAGATACACAGATGAGAGTTTGTCACACTGGTATCAGGACAACAGTCTTCTCCTGACTGCAGGAAGAAAACATCACAGACAATCCCACCCCATCAGTGTTAACTGCCCTCAGGTGGAGAAGGTTGACAGAACCTTGGTGTTCACATCACAGATGACCTAATATGCTCCAGGCAAATTGACACCGTAATGAAGAAGTCACAACAACGTCTTTACCATCTCCGATGCCTCAGTGATATTCAGCTGCCCTCTCAGATACTAAAGATTTTCTACATATTGACCATCGAAAAGTATGATGTTCATTGTGTCGTTGTACAAGAATACAAAGGACCACTGCCTGGTGTGCTTCACAGCATACATCTTTATGGTAATGTATACTGTGACACTTCAGATAAGAGATTCAGTTCACATTGTGGTTCTTTTATCGTTCTGTACAGTTTTTTAAGTTAATATAATTATTTTCAGAAGCTAAATTTAGCTGAGTGTGATACAGTGATTATCACTACTGCATTAGAGCTTCACAATGTTGGGTTCAAGCCAGGTCCTGGGCACTTCCCTTGTGAAGTTTATCCATATTCTCTCCACATACACAGATTTTCCTCTGATATCCTAATAACATGCCTTTTAGATTATTTGCTCATATTTAACAATTATGTGTCAACATGGGTGATAGCTTGAAGGTGACTTGAGATGCATTGGGAATCAGTCTCAGTTGGTTCCTGCCTTATAACCAAAACTGCTACAATATGCACCAGCCTCGTGATCTTGAAGTGGGTAAGTGGTTAATAAAATGGATAGATGATACAATAATATTAGTTGAAATTTTATTTTAGATCTGGAACATCAGAATTCACATTTTTCACTTGTTTACTCAGTAACAGATTAAAAGAACAAAACAGTTTTATTGAAGTGAATAGTGGCAGTCTAGTCATTTCCTGCCTTCCCATGCTGTGGTTTTACAGTAGCATGAACTATACAGCGTAGAATATAGCAAACCAATACCACATAAAACAGTTTAGAACAATGTGCTGTCTGCAGTATGAAAGCAGGACTTTTAATGGTCACAGTATTTAAAAAGAGCAGAAGGTCAGTCAGGTTGCTTTTAACTATTTATTATACACATGTACTGTACATTGGCCCACTCATTGCTGCTGCAAGGCAAGTCTCACACTGTTATGATGCCCATGATTGTCCATCTCAAAAACTAGAAATTCACCCCAAAGGCCAGTGAGCTTGGCAGGATTTAAAGCAATGTAAATTGTACATCATTGAAACTGAAAGCAGCAAGCAGCAGCAGCAAGGAGAGACATTTGGAGGTCATGAGATGCATAATAACATCCATCCATCCATCCATTTTCCAACCCGCTGAATTCGAACACAGGGTCACGGGGGTCTGCTGGATCCAATCCCAGCCAACACAGGGCACAAGGCAGGAAACAATCCCGGGCAGGGTGCCAACCCACCGCAGGACACACACAAACACACCCAGCACACACTAGGGCCAATGTAGAATCGCCAATCCACCTAACCAGCATGTCTTTGGACTGTGGGAGGAAACCGTAGCGCCCGGAGGAAACCCACACAGACACGGGGAGAACATGCAAACTCCACATACAGGGAGGACCCGGGAAGCAAACCCAGGTCCCCAGGTCTCCCAACTGCGAGGCAGCAGTACTACCCACTGCGCCACCGTGCCGCGCATAATAACATGAGCTTTTTTAATGTCTGCAAACAGGTAAGAGGTTAAAAGCAGGCAAAAAACAAAAATGTGAGGCAGACGCAACCCTCCCCCCACTCCATGCAGTGGCACCAGGGGGGTATGTGTGTGTGTGTGTGTTCAGGGGCTAAGCCAATTATCTTTTATGCACATGATCAAAAGTGCTAAGCCCCTGATCTTTTTGCCCATCCTATAAAACTTAGACCCTGATTAACCCCCCCCCCCCCCATTCTTTGATTTTTACATTTGACTATTTTAAGTGCATGGAAGACTCTACGGAAACAATAAGAGGGACAGTCCCCACCCACTCTTATTATTTTGTAAAAATGTTTAGCACAGCATGTGAGGGGGATGAGACCCCTATCCCTGCAAATTCTAGAAATGCCCCTGCCCCCATGTTCCTTTCATCCCTATTACTTGATGATCACATGTATAGTGTTTGTGGGTATGGTTTATTCTTCTTTACCATTTTTGGCATTTCAATTATTCATTCATGTACAGTACTTATTTATTTCTAATTTGATTTTCTTTTTTATGCTTGCAATTGTTTTCCTTTAACTTCTTGTAAAGCACTTTGAGATGTATACCATTTATGAAAATGTGCTATACAAATACATGTTTTTTGTTGTTATTGTTGGTTGTAAGTATGCAGTAAACTGAAGGAGGGGCCAGGATGGAGCCATGTGCTTCACCCAACAACATTCTTGGGGCAAAAAATGTTTGATTTGCTACTTTCAGTTTGAACGTGAGATTCCATTTGTTAGACTGTAAAGGTGATAAAAATTTGTCTTTGGGTTTGTTGGATTCCTGCATTATTATTATTATTATTAAAAAGTGGTGAGAGTAGATGGATCAAAAAATAAAATAGTTACAAAGGGAGAGGAAATTTTTAGTTGACTTGAAATGCATTGCATAAGTCACTAGAGCCTTCTAGTAACTGTATCACCAACAATGGCCCATCGCAGGGCCGTCTGAACAGCGTCATAGGCCCCTGGGCAAAATAACGTGCTGGGGCCCCCTGTTCTGACAGCAAAACAGAAACATACATAGGCATCATAAACATGCTTCTGGGGCCCACAACCAGTGCCCATTGTACCCATTGTGGCAGGCCGCAGGGGGTGGTACTCCACGGGACGCCCGAGAGGACCGGAGGAAGGCTTGCGCCTCCTCCAGACCACGAGGGGGCAATCGCCCTGGTTATGTTGGGGACCACGGGTGCAGGGCTTAGAAGCCCAACCCTGTAGGGGCCCGTGGTCACCACCTGGGGGCGCCCCAGTGCCTAGAGAGCCCTGGACCTCAGCACTTCCGCTACACCCGAAAGTACTGGGGGGAAGTAGAACGGGGACACCCGGAGTCCTTCTGGGTGCGCACCTGGCATTTCCACCACACAGGGGAGTGTCGGCGGATTAGTGTCGGGAAGCACCTGGAGCCCATCCGGGTGTGCATTAAAGGAGCCGCCTCCCTTTAGACAGTGGCTGGAGTCGGGTGGAAGAGGACAAGGTCTGGAAGGAGAGACAGGAGGAGGTCTGAAGGAAAAGCAGTGTGGAAAGAGGCCTGGACATTGGGGGTGATTGGTGCTGCGGCACTGGGTTTGTGCAATTTATTGACTTGTAAATAGTTGTAAATAAACATGTGTTGGGACTTAATACGATGTCCATCTGTCTGTGTCCGGGCTGCTTCCCACACCATATGTTAACATATGCTAACACTGTCACAAAATTGACAAAAACAAAACAATACAAAACATTACATTTATTCATTTGGCTGAGGCCTTTATCCAGGGTGACCTACAACATTTGAGATACAATTAGTTATGTTTCTTCTGTTTTTTCCCTACTTTGAGCACAGGTAGGAGAAATGACTAGTTTATTGCCCCACAGTAATAGGATTTGACAGTAGCAGGATTTGAACCTGTAGCCTTAGGGCATGAAGTCCTTGTTCCAAAGCCTTAACCACTACACCACACTGTAAATAAAACAAAATATTCTTCTAGAAGTCATTTACTGTACATACAAACTAATGGTATATTTGCATTCTCCATTATCGAAAATCCCCAAAAAGTAAGACTTTATCCTTGGAATTTAGCAGAGTAAGAATAAATCCTTGCAGGCTCAAAACAAAAAAAAGGCAAAAATACTCTGTCCCAAGTCTAATATCCTTTCCCTAACTCTTATTCCAAAAAAGGATATTTCTTTGATCCAATACATGGATACTTCAGCAGGTTTTATGGGCAGGACATAATGACAAAAGCCAAAATGTGACCTTTATGTTAGTCACATCACCAGCAACAGGCATAGTGATTACAAAAATATAGCTATCAAAACATTATGCAACAGTGTAAATTATCCTAAAAACAAAATTAACATGTACACAGCATCCAAAAATGAGGTTGCAAAACGATGTCAACAATTATGTCACCAACTTTACGACTGACAGTAACTACCATTTTAGTCACTTCAGATTCTGTCACTTTAGTATGAGGAAGTGTTTTAAGTAATTCATTTTTTAATAACAGGACTTCCTGTTACTTTCTAGGTGTAAGCATTTCAGAAAAGCAGTGGCGATAAAAAAACAGGGGAAAGTGCAGAATGCCAGATGAAGTTCACTGACAACTTATCCTTTGTATTTGGGGTTTTTAATAAACTGATACCTTATTCTAAAAATGTTTTATACTACGTACCTTTAATACACTTAGAATATGCAAGGTAAGACAGTGATGTCATAATTTATAGTAACATTGACATTCTCAAACACCCTAAATCCAACCTAATTTCATAAATAGTGTTTGTGTTGAAGACATAACAGCTGCACGGTTATAGACATAAATGTAAGATCAGAATCAAGAGGTGAGAACTGGTTTAGAGTCCATAAGTATATTGCTTCATGCATTATTTCACTAAACATTTCAAATATATGTAAATCAGGAAACATGTCTTTATTGTCTTAATAATGGTATTACTTTTCGGTGGTGTCTGTCCCTTTCTTCAAGTGGGCATCCCTTTTAGACTTTGCTTCACAGCTCCACAAGTATAATTGCCATTTGTAGGATGACCAGGACTTCTCAGATATCCCTAGTACCTTTCTTTAATTTCCCACCAAAGCTACTGTATTCCCTTATTTAATGCCTTTACATTTGACATAACACCTTCTTTGCGCCCCGTATTTTTTCTTGCCAGCTTTTCCTCTGATTCTGTATGAGTTGGTACCAGGGTGCACCAATGTGATGTACTGACAGGTATGCATGTGCCACTGTATTTTATACCATTGGTGATGTGATTTTCCTGTTTTATAGATGTTTGAAAGAATTCTAGCCAAAACAAAGGCTTGGTGACTTTTTTAATATTGACAAGGGCCAACTTATGATGGCTACATGACTGGGTCAGAGTATGTCCAAAACAGCAGGAATGTAGTAGTTAGTACCTACCAAAAATGGTCCAAGGATGAACAAGGCTCATTAATGCGTATGGGGAGGAAAGGCTAGCCCATCTTGCCAGAACCCACAGAAAAGCTACTATAGCATAAATTGCTGAAAACCGAGACAGATAGGAGTCAGAACACACCGTACATAATAGTTTCTTGTGTATGGAGCTGCGGAAACGCAGACTGGTCAGAAAGCCCATGCTGACCCTTGTCCACTGCTGAAAGTGCCTACAATGGGAACTTGAGAATGAAAATGGAGCAACAGCAGAAGGTGGACTGGTCACCTTCTGGTCACATCTAAAAGAATCACGTTTTCTTTTAGATCATGTGGACAGCTGGGTGTATGTGCGTTATTTACCTGGGGAAGAGATGGTAACAGATTGCCCTAAGGGAAGACTTCAAGCCAAAAGTGGTGGTGTGATGCTCTGATAATGTTCTGCTGGGGAACCTTGGGTCCTGGCATTCATAATGGTTGGAACTTTGAAATGTACCACCAACCTAGAAACTATTGCAGACCTCATATACCCTTTCCTGGCAACGATATTCTCTGATGGCAGTTGCTTCTTTCAGCAGGATAAAGCACCCTGCCATACTGCAAAAATTGTTTAGGAATGGCTTGAGGAACATGACAAAGACTTGAAGATGTTGTCTTGGCCTCCAAATGCCACAGATTTCAGTCCAATTGGGCATCTGTGATATGTGCTGGTAAAATAGGTCTGATACATGGAGACCCCACCTCTTAATGTAAAGGACTTAAAGGATCTGTGGTAACTTTTTAGTGCCTGATACAACAGGGCACCTTCAGTGGTCTTGTGGAGTCCATACCTCAATGGGCAAGAGGTGTTTTGGCGTCATGTGGGGTTTCTAAACAATATTAGGCATATGGTTTTAATGTTGTGGTTTATTGGTGTATATATATGTATATGAATGTATATACATATATCTTTAAATCCATTTATCCTGATTAAAATTAGGAGAGATTGCTAGCTCCCCTTTTATTAGCAACATTCACAGAAGCTAGAGACAATAAAATTCTACCTCAAACTTTTCGCCAAGCACTAATCACAGTCTTTCCTAAACAAAATAATGTGCATCATACAGACCAATTTCACTTCTGAATAATGATGTTAAGATACTCTCCAAAGTCCTAGCTAGAAGGATGGAGCAAGTGCTGCCTTAGGTAATATCACAAGATCAAATTGGATTTATTAAAGGCCGACACTTAGCGTCCAATCTTCGACGCCTGTTTAATGTAATATATTCACCTGCAAAGTCAAACATCTCAGAGATATTATTATCCTTGGATGCAGAAAAAGCATTTGATATGATTGAATGGAACTACCTTTTCACTACATTCGAGAAATTTGGGTTTGGCCCAAACATTTGTGCATGGATCAAACTACTGTATACCAATCCAGAAGCTTCAGTTTGTATTAACAACATTAATTTAGACTACTTTAAACTAGAGTGTGTTACCAGACAAGGATACCCCTTGTCACTACTACGTTTTGCAATCACTTTTGAGCCACTGGCAGTTCACTGTCGAAATGCTTATAAAATAAAGTGGATTATCAGAGAAGGACTTTAACAGAAAATTTCTTTATATGCAGATGATATGGTACTGTATATATCAGACCCACAAAATACTGTGCCTGCAGTCCTAACAACACTAACAGAATTTCAAAAGATTTCTGTTCTCAGAATTAATTTGAATAAAAGTGTGCTCTTTCCAGTGAATTCTCTGTTATCATCGCAGATCAGTTTAAATATCTAGGAGTAAACTGGTTACCTGTATCATTCAGAATTGACTTTAAAATTCTGCTTATGGTTTATAAAGCCTTAAATAATCTCGCCCCGTCTTATATATCGGAATGTCTGACACCTTATATTCCAAATCGTAACCTCAGATCCTCAACTGAGTGTCTCCTTAGAATTCCAAGAGCAAAACTTAAAAGAAGTGGTGAGGCGGCCTTCTGCTGTTATGCACCTAAAATCTGTAATAGCCTGCCAGTAGGAATTCGCCAGGCTAATACAGTGGAGCACTTTAAAAAACTACTGAAAACACATTATTTTAACATGGCCTTCTCATAACTTCACTGTAATTTAATCCTGATACTCTGTATATCCAATTCATTATAATAACTATTCATTCAAAATCTGTACTAACTCCTACTCTCTCTTGCGCCACCACCATCTACCCAAAGCACCATGATGTTCCAACAATGACGGATGGATTAAAAGCCAGAAGTCTTTATGACCATCAGCATCAAGTGACTCCGTGAGAACCCTAACTACAAAAAGGACTATTTCATTTATGTTAGGTAGAATGCCCAGAGGGGACTGGGCGGTCTCGTGGCCTGGAACCCCCTACAGATTTTATTAAACTCCAGCCTTCTGGAGTTTTTTTTTGTTTTTTCTGTCCACCCTGGCCATCGGACCTTACTCCTTTTCTATGTTAACTAATGTTGTCTTATTTTAATTTTGTATTTTGTCTGTTATTTTTCTTTTCTTCATTATGTAAAGCACTTTGAGCTACTTTTTGTATGAAAATGTGCTATATAAATAAATGTTGTTGTTGTTGTTAAACATCACAAGTAAACATAAAGCTCTTTATCAACAAAATTTCACCGTCTGTATGGAAAAAATTAAGCAAGACTTACATAGATGGTCAACCCTTCATCTCATTTTAGCTGGAAGAATTAACATTGTTAAGATGAATATCTTCCCTAAGCTTCTCGTCTTTTTTGAAAACATTCCAATATACATCAATAAATCATTTTTTAAGAAATTAGATTGAACCATAACCACATTTATTTGGAATTCAAAACATCCACGTATCCAAAGAGCGACCCTACAAAGGCCAAAGGCAGAAGGTGGTATGGCTCTACCTAACTTTCAGTTTTATTACTGGGCAGCAAGCATACAAACTATAAAAACCTGGACATGGACACAAATAGATGAACATACACAGGCTTGGTCTGCAATAGAAATAAAATCCTGCAGTACTTCTTTACATTCCTTGCTTTATGCCCCAATAAATGCAAATTATCACCAATATACTAATAACCCAATTGTGCTTCACTCACTCAGAATATGGAACCAATGTAGGAAGCATTTTAAGATAGAGAATCATTTATCAGTGGCATCTCTGCACGAGAACCACCTTTTTCAACCCTTGCAAACATATGCAGTTTTTAATGTCTAGAAAATATTTGGGATTAAATCACTTAGAGATCTGTACATAGACAACATCTTTGCATCCTGCGAACAATTACATTCCAAATGTAACTTTCCAGCAACACATTTCTTTCACTATCTTCAAATTAGAAACTTTGTTAAACAGAACCTGCCCAATTTTCCTCACCTCCCACCTCCATCTATGCTGGAAAAAATATTGCTCAGTTTCAAGGACATAGACAGCATTTCTGCAATATATAAAACCATTTTACAGTCCCTCCCTTTCAAAGATCCAAGAGAACAGTGAGAAAAGGATCTCTCACTCAACATATCAGAAAAGGAATGGAAGGTAGCAATGCAGTGAATTCATTCGAGCTCCATATGCGCAAAGCATACAATTATTCAACTCAAAATTATATATTGAGCACATCTGTCTAATTTAAAATTGACCAAAAATTTTCCATGGCAAGATCCAACCTGTGAGCGCTGCAATCAAGTTCCAGCCTCACTGGGTCACATGTTTTGGGTGTGCACCAAATTAACATAATTCTGGACCAAAATTTTTAAATGCCTTTCAGACAGCCTTGGTGTCACAATCCCTCCTAACACTTTAACAGCTGTGTTTGGGGTACTCCAAAATGGGCTTAAAGTGGAGAAGGACAAACAAACTGTGATTGCCTTTACTACACTATTGCCACATAGATGTACAGTATCTTGCTAAACTGGAAGAATCCTAACTCTCCCCTTTTAAGTCAGTGGGTAACTGATGTTTCATATTATTTGAAATTGGAAAAAAAATAAATTCTCACTTAGAGGATCTGTGCAGAAATTTTTCAAAACCTGGCAAGATCTAATCAATAACATTTTAAAATAAGCTTTTAAAGCACTGAGGAAGCAGATTCTCTCCCCATTTCTTTTTCTTCTTCATTTATCTTTATTCACTTATTAATTCATCTATTTACTTATTTTTGCTAGCTTTAAGTTTTATTCTGCTGCCCATGCTCTCTTTCTTGGGGGTGGGGGTTGATTTGTTTTCAATCCTATTTTTGTAAAATCGATCTATTTGTATGGAATGTTGTGTGATTTCAATAAAATCAATAAAATTATAAAAAAATGAAATAAATAAAATTAGGAGAGATTAATCCAAATCTTGTAGCCTTCCATGCAAATAAGCTCAAGATGTGATTTACCTGTGTTAAAGTGTACACAAGTGCAGTCTGATGTGTTCACTAATAAACACTAGCCTTTTATATTTAATCCAAACAGCCAGGAATCACATGGAGCCTAAGCTCTGAAAGGCAGTAATGCTGCAAGAGCAAAAACTTGAAAACAAAGCAGGTCTTGTTACTTGGACAGGGAGTTCCCTTGAGGGTTTGCGCGAGGTACTTAGGTCAGCACTGGTAACTGGAGGCCCTTTCCTGTACACAAGATGTTTTTCCCCCACTTTAACTGAAAAAGACAAGGAGCAGGGACAAAGCCATGAGGAAGATGAGTGGAACCTTAGTTTTGTACCTGCTGTTTTTTAGTGCCATCTCCTTCTCAACCATTCTAGGGGGTAGGCAGATGCCCAAGCTGTCTGAGAAGAAGTTATGTGCCGATGAAGAATGCAGTCGTGAGTTTTTATTTATTTGTTTTCTTTTTCTGTCTCTTAAATACTGAGTCTTTGGATGACCCTTGTATTTAATTGATTGCTTGCTTTCCTAGTGTTTAATGAGGCAATCCAAGAAATGGTAACTCATTAGAAATACATTTTTAAGAGCTTTCTATTTATCACTTACTGTTATGTAACACAAAGAATTTAGACTAGGTCTTTTAACATAGCAGTAACTAATAAATACATTTAAGTAGCCCCTGTTCAAGTTCACTTCTTTATGTGGCCTTAATTGCTGATGGTGTGACTTTTTCTTTATCATTGGGGTGCAATCCGACTGAGCTCAGTTTAACTTCACTTTACCAAACTGTTTTGCAACTTTAGGTACGTATTGATTCCTGAAATTTGAATTTGTGTTCCGGCTCTGTGAATGACTAACAGATTTATATTTACTCTGCAGTTGCACAGTATGCCAGAAATATGAGACTCACTTTCTGTTTTTGTTCCATCCTAAAAACTACACCTCCTGCATTCCAGACCTTGACTTGTTACTCTGTATCTTATCATTGCCTTTTCAACACAGTTGTCCATGAATTTAGCAATATTCTTATATCAGACGTGGACTAACTGAGTCCTGGGTTTCAGTGCAGCAACTCTGATAATTTAGTAGCCACTCTGTCCCTGGGTTAGATCTCTTATCTGGTCCTACTCAATCTATTGTTCCTGTTGTGATAGAATGGCTAACAAAGAGTTTCCACGGGCAAGGGCAAAACCAAAAGGGTAGTCCAAAACCTTCTAAGGGAAAAGGTACCTGCCTTGTCAGTTAGAGGAAAACTCTGCATGTCAGTAGAAAAGGGAGTGATGGCAGCCTCAGTTATGTGTGAGGCCCTAGAAGAGTGCTATCACAAATAAGAGACAGAACCACTCTAGGAGGAACTAAAGATGATTATCCCATGATTTTGAAATGCAATAGATGATACATTTGAGTCTCTACTTGGACACCTAAAGAGGCCAGGAACACTGGTAGGAGACAAGATGACTTTCAGGCCTTTACGGGGCAGCACATGGTCCATAGCAAGATAAACTGGGCCTCTTTTGTTTGTTTAAGGGTGAGATTAGGGAAGACAAGAAAGGGTCTAATAGTTGCACACTCAGCACATAGTCTTTGTTTGGAATGTCTAGGGCACTATTTGGAAGGCTCTCAGATTGAAAGTTGCTTTTGATATTCAGCCTTTTCAGTATTACCCTTAAAGTGACTCAGTGGTGAAATTTAAAGGTTGTTTCAAGTGAATGCTATGTTAACAGATAAGTTTGGTATTTTTCAAGTCAAAGTTATTTTGTAAAAAAACATGATATAATTAAATTTATCACGTGTCCACGTCTTGCGATTACACAGACATTGTAGAATAGATTAAACATGATATATTTGAACAAAAAACACCAATATTATGAGATTCAGCACTTTGTCTTTCTGTGCAACAATCTTTCAGGCCCCTGGGGGGTGGTTTCCACCCAACAGATGAAATCTCAGTAAAGTTTTTGTGCCACATGGTTGTTTTATTTTATATATTTTTTAAAACTTTATAGACCTTAACTTTAGAACACAATTTCGCATGGCAAATGCTATTATAGCATGTTTGTCAAGAAACTACTTCAACTTGAAAAATACCAAACGTATCCTTTAACTTTATATACAAGCCTTGAACAGAAACATCTTGTACAAGAACATTCCTTTTGTATTATCAACTTTCTGTGTTTTGTTAAGTATTTTTACTAAAATTTTTAAAACAAAGACACTTGAACTGTGGAATTATTTGCATACGTGTTGAGTCAAACTCATTGCCTGAACCCCATTAGAAAGCAGAAGCTGTGGAAATTTTAGAAAGCAAACAAATGCTTCTACACCATTTTTTCTGGTAGACACGGACCAGGAAACATTTGGAAGCCTGGTCCAGTTAGTTTTTCCTTCCTGCCATTATGTTGGATACTTTGTGTCCATTGTTTATCCACCCATCCATTATCCAACCTGCTATATATCCTAACTACAGGGTCACGGGGGTCTGCTGGAGCCAATCCCAGTAATACAGGGCGCAAGGCAGGAAACAAACCCCGGGCAGAATGCCAGCCCACCGCAGGGCACACACACACACCAAGCACACACTAGGGACAATGCACCTAACCTGCATGTCTTTGGACTGTGGAGGAAACCCACGTGTCATGGGGAGAACATGCAAACTCCACACAGTTTGTTAGAAAAAATGTCCAGTTATCACAAGTTACTGAATATTTGGCAACAAATTTTTTGCATCTTTAGTTTTCAATTTTTAGAGCTACATTTTACCATTGGTACTCAATCCTTTGAGTTCCCTCATTTCTGAACTCTGCTATCTTTTGACTATGTCTCATAATTCTTCTTCATTTCCTGGTCCTGACTTCCCCTTCCCTCGTCTGCCTAAGCAATCAGTACATTTCTACTAAAATAGCTGTCATTTTGATGCACTTGTTTATTTATTTATTTATTTATTTTTCATCATTTTGTGCATAACAACGCCATCTTGTTGCCATTATGTGACACTGGGAAGTGGTAAATCATGACCTCATTACCTGGAAGGTGTACAAGATTCTGCTCATTTCTAGCAATATTCATTGCAGTGTTAGTGTACTTAGCAAACTTAAAAGATTTTCCAGGACTAAAAGACTTTTTACGTGTTTACTTTGATACTGATTCTTGGCTACATTTCTGGCTAGTTGTTATAATACATTTTGACTTTTGGATTTCCTGAGCATCTCTTTGCCTTTTTGACCACGTTATTTGCTGCTCCTGTTTCCATCTGCTTTCTCGTGTCTGAGGCAAAACAGATTTAAGCATTATATATTTATTGTTTGCTTGCTGTCTCCTTTTGTTTATACATTTTAACCTGAAGTCCCAAAGAAGGGGAACCAGCCTCATGAAAAAGATTCAGCTAAATGGTTAACTATTACAAATTAACAACACAAGTTGGACAATTTGGTGGGCTACTCTACCTCCTTTGATTACTACACAAGTTTAACCACCAACTTCATACATACTTTATCGACTTAAAATGAATGCACCTTATTTCTGCATTTTTCTTCATCTTCTTTATTTGTGTTTGTGTATGTGGCACACAAAAAATATTTTATATATACTGTATACAGTACATGTTAATATCTATGTTTATTGCTGTTTGCCTTTACTCCATTCCATTTTTTACTATGTTATATTTACATGAATCAAGATATGTAATATTCATGTTTGTAGCTGATTTGTCTTCTTTTTATATTATTCTTCTGTATGTCAAGGGATTGAGAGATATTTGTTTTGGGCTGATTATTTTCTGAATTATTGTTATTACAATTTGAATTATTTTTTTCAATCCAATATATGTGCATCCAAAGACTATCTTCTGGACTTGCAGAATAGACAAAGTCTGCCTGAATTCTTAATTCCAGTCAGCCTCTCTGAATTTCCTGTTGGAGAAACAGGTGATGGGGGCAACCTTGACAATGGTGTTAAGTGGATCAGGAGGTGTGAGTACATTCAAGAAACTGTAAGGAGAGGCAATATACAGTATAATACTCAAAGAAACCTCTGTTAAAAACCATAGAGTTAGACTGTAAGTGAAGCTGAAACAGTGTTTGTCACCAAAACCAAGACACTAAAACTGTAAACAAAGGTGAGAAGTGCAAAACTAAGAGTCGTGAGCTAGAAGAATGCAGGACTAAAGTTGTTTGAGGGATGATTCCATAAGCCAGAGAATTCCTACCTAAAACTGAAGTGTAACACAACATAAGAATTATCAGAAGATGACATAAATGACACAAAAAGCATAACTTTAAAGCATACTATAACCTGAATGCAAGCTGCCGCTAAAGTTCTGACTTGAAACCATACTATAACCTGAAAGGGAACTGTCAATAAAATCTAGACACAAGACTTTTACACAAGCTGAAATAAGAATTGCTGTGGATCAAAAATCAAAAGGCATTCATCCAAGAGGGCTCGTGATGAAGCTGTTTGACTTTTGGATGCTGTATAGCATGCCATGTGTGGTTATAAAGTTGTGCATCTGTAAGGTGGTGCGTAGTGCCATCTAGTATAGACCCACTAGCAACAGTGAAGCACATCCCAGCCACACAATCCCAAAATACTGAGATTACAAAATGGCATTGCGACATACATAACAATAAATGAAAGAATTTCCATTGTTTCGTAGATTAAATAGGCTAAAATCTAACAAACAACTGGGAACAGATAACATAACAAAGAGTGCTTAAGGAGTTTAGTGAATATATACAGTACATAAACCATTGACACTTACTTTTCAAATCTTTTGGCACAATGGGAAACCAAAGAATTGGAAACTATGAAATATTACTGCATTATATAATAAAGGGTGATTGGGCCGATCCAAGTAACTTTAGGCTAATCACCTTAACATGCATCATAGGTATATTATGGAGACAGTTATTAAGAAAAAGATCAAGCAACACCTGTCAGGTACAGGAGCGTTACTGAACTGTCAAATATGAGATCAGACAGGGGAGATCATGTTTCACTAATAAATATGTTAGAATTCTACGAGGAAGCAACAAAAGCGTATGATGACAGGGGCTTATCCTATTATTCACTTTGATTTTCAGAAGGCTTTTCATAAGGGACCACATGAGAGGCTAGTAATCATACTAAAAGAAGTGGAATTCAGGACACTTTGTGTAGGTGAGTAAAAAGTTGGCTTAGACACCAGGAAAAGAGAGTTAGGCTGAGATGAATCTTTTCTGAATTTGATGATGTGTAAAGTGAAATCCCATGCTGAGTCTGATGTTGTTTATAATGTGTGTAAATGATCTCATTAAAAATCTAAGCAATATGCTGGTTGAGTTTGCAAATGATACTTAACTAGGAGGATGAACAGATATTGCAGAATCAGCTGAATCATTACAGAGGGACCTTGGCAACATATATGCTTGGGTAGATTTATGGCAGATGAAATATAATGTAGGTAAATATAAAAAATTATAAATGGTGTGAAAGAATCAGTCTCAACATATGAAAAAGGTTTGGGGCAGCCACCCATTTATTGTCCTTGGCTGCAAAAAGGTTTTGAAATAGGCACTGATGTGCATGCGTTGAGTTCCCGACTGAACAAATATAGTGGTGAAATGATGGCAGCTTTCAAAGCCAAAACCGGAAGTGATTTCATCTCGGGCTAGAACCGGAAGTGACATTATCCTAGGCACAGGAACCGGAAGAGGCGTGACACCGGAAGTGATGTCAGTCTTGCTGCCAGAACCAAAGTGACATCAGCCTTGACACCGGAACCAGAAGTGACACCATTGATGTTGAACCAGATAGGTTTTCCCATATTTGGCCTGCAGAGATAACAGAAGTAGGTTTTGCACTCACTGCCTCCACTCGGTGCACTCAGCTCCCTCGTAATTGCACGTGTGTGACAGTAGCAAACAGAAATGTTACATTTTAATGCACAATGAGTTATTAGAAACTTAAAAGTACAATATATGAGAAAGATCTAATAGGCATAGTAGATTTGTCACTGTCTAAATTCAGACAGTATACTGAAGCGATCAAGAGGGCTAATATGATGTTGGGTAATATAGCACTATGTGTAGAGTACAAGTCAAGGGAGGTTATGCTTAAGCTATAACTTGAACTAGTGAGGCCTGATCTAGAGTAATGTGTACAGTTTTGTTATTCCTATTACAAAAAAAGACAGCAGTGCTGGAGAAGGTCCAGAGAAAGAGCAACTAGGTTGATTCTGAAACTAAGGAGTTATGAGCTATGATGAGCAATTGAAGGAGTTGAACTTTTTCAGTTTAAGTAAATACAGATTAAGATGTGACATGATTTAAATATTTAAAATTAGTAAGGGAATTAGTGTAATAGATCATTGTTGCTATTCTGAAATGAAGTCTTCAACAAAAACATTCAGATTTTAACTTGACTTTATTTTGTGGAGTCTTGATATATAGGACTGGCAGGCTTGTTGGGCTGAATGGCTTGTTCCCATCAAAATTGCTCTAATATTCTAATGCTCTAGAAGTATGTACTATAAACAACAAATACAAGAAATTGCAATTAGCCAAAAATTTGGTAATTTAGTACCATAGAATAGCATTTTCATTTCCATGTGTATTCTATTAACAAATTATTACAAAGAATCAGACATAACAATCAGCTATGTTATATGGGTTGAAGACAGTAGCACTAATGAAAAGACAGGAAACAGAGCTGGAGGCAGCAGAGTCAGGATTGAAATTAAAGGGTCAGCTCACGTTGGACAGTTTGGAGACAAAGCCAGAGAGACGAGATTGCATTGGTTTGGACATGTACAGAGGAGAGATGCTGGGTATATTGGGAGAAGGATGCTAAGGATAGAGCTGCCATGGAAGAGGAAAAGAGGAAGGCCTAAGAGAAGGTTTATGGATGTGGTGAGAGAAGACATGAAGGTGATGGGTGTAACAGAACAAGATGCAGAGGACAGAAAGATATGGAAGAAGATGATCCACTGTGGTGACCCCTAATGGGAGCAGCCGAAAGATGAAGAAGAATAGGACATAACAAGTTCCATAATAAGTAGTAATCAAATACTTTATACCTACAGTAAATGTGGTTTGGTATAGTAAAGCAAGAAACAGCAATCACACAGCTTCACTGCAGTTTCACTGCTTTCAAAATAAGAAGCTCATTGCCATTTTAAAAGTATTCAGTCTATTAGTAATGTATTATATAAGCAATGTTTGCAATCTTTTTAATTATATATTGCTACTAGTTGATTACCCAGTGGCTTCGCTCACTGAGTGCAAGGGAAAAAATAAAATGTAGTCTATAAGTTATTAAACTGTAAAACATTAACATTTAAGAAGTAAAGATACATTGAGCACTACTAGAGTGGTTTCGGGTAAATTACATTTTAAAGGTGCTATAACACAACAGGTAAGTAGTAGATCCCTTGTGAAAGGCGCTACACGACCGCTGTGGTATAGAAATTACATTTTCTATGTGATTGTCCAAATTTTTGCCTGACAACCTTGCACTACATGCCTGTGATTTACTTGTTAAAATAATTAATCACAAAAGCAACCTTGAACCTTGAACCTTGTGGGGTTTTAGTGACCCGAACTTACCTTAAGGGACAGTAAGTAGTTGTGCAGGGCAATTTACAAACAGAGTCCTGCTTCGATGGCGCAGATTACACTCATTTGAAAAGATTTCCACTCTCCCAGGAGCCGACAGGGGACTTGAAGTGTCACAAACAGCGCGAGAAGAGAGGACGCTGCCCGAAACTGCCAAGTTCTCGACTCGGCGGAGCAGCTCGACATTCCGCGCCTCCCAGCGTCCACTTTGTTCTCACGACCCCTCGTAGCTGAAGGCGGTCTCATCTTCACATTGTTTACAGCTCAGCACAGTTAAAAAGTAAAAAGACGCAAAGCTGTTTTCCTCATCTCTTCTACTATCAAGTACTGACAACTAAAAAAAAGATACAATGTGGCAGTTTCAGTGACAGTCACGTGGACAAATAAATAAAACTTCTCTGTCAGAATGCGCCTGGCGGTGGAGAGCTCAGCGCCGTAGTACAGACAGGAGGGGTAGGAGAGGGCGACGCGGGGCGCACACAAATAATAACAATTCGTAAAGACGATATAAAAACGGCGTCCACAAACGAAGTGATAAGTTCCTGTATTATAATATGTTCTGTGGTCATAAGTAATTTCCATATCGCGTGGTCATACGTAATTTCCGTTTCATACATAATTTCCATATCACATGGTCATTTCCGTTTCAAACGCGAAAAGAATTATATATCTATAGATTAACATTTTTTAGTATAATTTTTTGGTATGATATTCTATAATAAGTATTTACTTTATTGAATTATGTAAATTAATTTTGAATGTGCTACAAGTTATTAGAAAAGTAATAGCTGCACGTTAGTGATAAGCCACAGTATATATTACACATACTCCACACAGTTTAGTAGGTAAGCATGCATATTTGAGTCTATCTATCTATCTATCTATCTATCTATCTATCTATCTATCTATCTATCTATCTATCTATCTATCTATCTATCTATCTATCTATCTATCTATCTATCTATCTATCTATCTATCTATCTATCTATCTATCTATCTATCTATCTATCTATCTATCTATCTATCTATCTAAATCAGAAAAAAACAGGACTAAGCAAGGGTCTTAGGACACCCAATAAAATTATTTATAAAGCTAGATATCTGGGCAGCAAGTGTTTATTTGTTAATGAAAACACTATATATAATTAGAATAAATACAAAGAAACACAGATACAATCAAGTCTAGTGTATTTTGTTTTCCAAAAACATATTGCAGTCTGGTGAGATGTCTAGAACTGGTTCCGAAACCTATTTTCAAGAACCTCATGTGTTCCATGTACTAATTAGATTCCAAGCGCATTTCTGATTTATATTAATAATTCAGCAATCAGTCTAACCAGGCGTGCTCATGATGTATTTTAATGACTAAATGGGTGTACCATATGATAACTGCAGGTAATGGATTGCCTCGAGGAGAGATTTGGAAATAGCTAAGATAGTACAGTTTAATAGACATAAATCATAGTTTTGTAGGAACAAGGCATAGTTGGTGAGTAATAACACACTGAACTGGATTTTCAAGATGTGCTACTCAAGCTATCATAAAGAAATATGAAGAAATTGACTAAGTTGAAGCCAACAGACACAGTGACAGACCTAAAACACTGCCTGCATTTAATGGACTTTACTTAAATGGTGACTTAATTAAGAGACCAAAGGAAGTCCAGTGAATTTGCTAGCTTGGTATCTGGAAAAGTCATCTGGCCCCAACGTACATCTGTCACCTGTATGAAGAACTTTTAAAAGAAATGGCACTGTAGGGTGTGCTGCAGCCAAGAAAAGTAACGAGCAAAAAGGGACTGTAGTATGCAAAAGATATGGCAAGATAAGTCCAAATTTGAAATATGTTTGACAAAGACTCCAGCATGTCAGAAAAATAATTGAAAAAAAAAAAACATGATCTGGGGATCCATTTCAGCCGCTGGTGCTGGGGATCTATGGGAAAACTGATGAAATGAGCAGCACTTAGAAATATACAGTTAGGTCCATAAATATTTGGACAGAGACAACTTTTTTCTAATTTTGGTTTCTAATAAACATTTTATTTCCAGTTATTTAATTTGTCCAATTACTTTTGAGCCCCTGAAATGAAGGGATTGTGTTAAAAAAATGCTTTAGTTGCCTCACATTTTTATGCAATCATTTTGTTCACCCCACTGAATTAAAGCTGAAAGTCTGCACTTCACCTGCATCTGAGTTGTTTCATTTAAAATTCATTGTGGTAATGTACAGAACCAAAATTAGAAAAAAGTTGTCTCTGTCCAAATATTTATGGACCTAACTGTAAATGTACGCAGAAGAGACAGTTAGTACTTATAACATTTTCTACTGGAGGAAAACAACAGTAGTGTTTACAAAATTATAACTCAAAAATGAATAGCTGAGGATGGCACAGTGTGATTTATATGTTTTTACACAGAACAGAAAATAAAAACAATTTCTTAGGAAATAATTACATTACATTAATTTGTGTGTTTTGTATCTTATGGATTCTTTCTGAAGTAACCATTTTCCATAATTTCCAATCCCTGAAAGTGATGTCAACTTAGATTTATATCTGGGTTGCTTTGGCAATTTGTTAAATTCATCTTGACCTTTCAGATTATATGTGAAGCACTGTCTGCATTCTTAAAATTGACCCTTATCCTTAGATTTCTGATGTTTTTACCCTACAAGCAGTTTACAGTGTTACAGTTTGTAGAATGGATTAAAGAAAGAAAGCAAAGGTTTATGTGTTTTTAAATGGTGACACTGCTTTTTATTGCTAGCTGTCCAATCCATCATTCACACTATCAATGTTTCTGCTTTTGTGAGTTGAGAATTTGTTTTTTTTTAGTTCTAATTGGAATACAGAATTGCTATGACTCCTTGCTGGCTTGTAACCGTGTACACTGTTATGTCTGACTTGTCTTCTTAGTTCAAGGTGAACAGTTCATAATGCTTACATTATGAAAAAATAAAAGACAAAGCAGGAGTTAAATAACAACCCTTTGATTCTACTTTGTGTTGCGCTGCACTTCCATTCTCGGTCAAGCTTCACCCAGCACTCCCTGCAAAAGCATACAATACTTCTTTTTATATTACAGTAAACAGAAGCAGCATGTGGTCATTGTGTCTGCTAGTCTGCTTTCTGTCTGTTTGGATGGTTCTCTTGGTCTGAGCCAGCAGGTGGCACTGGTGTGCAAACTGTAGTTCAGAGGAAAAAAAAACCCACTGAGTCCCCCAGAGTCAAAAGTTTGGGTTCTAAAGTAGCCTATCTTGCCTGTATTGTCCTAAAGAGACACTATGCAAAATTTGGTCCAGATCGTTTGAGGGTGTAGGATTGTATAAGGGAACAGATAGACATTTTATAAATGATGAGATCAAACGATAAATAACAGTATCTACACATCTTTTAACTATGTTTGCTTGAAAATGTTAAACACGTTAAAAGTATATATGTTGTTCACTGTCAATGAAGAGTACCCTTGAAATGCATTTTTTGAAGTTTATGACTATTTGTACTGTATTCAATATTATTAGATGGAACTGATGGTTTATTTCAACACCAATGCCAGGCATACGGACATCCTTTTTGAATCTTGTTATGTTGTTCCTTTGAAAACAAATACAAAAACAACATTTATTTCTAAAGCAACAACAACAACATTATTTATATAGCACATTTTCATACTAATAATGTACCTCATAGTGCTTTACATGATGAAGAAAGAGAAAAAAGACAAAATGAATAAGAATTACAATTATGGAACACTAATTAACATAGAATAAAAGTAAGGTCCGATTGCCAGGGAGGACAGAAAAAACAAACGAATAAACTAAAATCTGCAGGGGTACACATTTTCATTCTCTGGAAAATGTGTTGGGGATAATTTTGATTTTAAAATTAATTTAATATTAATAGCTATATTAATAATATGTTTCAAAATATTCATGTGTTAGTTAATGCATGATGTTACCGAGATGATTTTTGTAGTGAGTCTTGTGATGATTATGGAATTTAGACGCATAGCTGACTGGCTTTGTTGCTTTGCATAAAGCTACATTATTTATGAAGGTTTAAAATATTGTGATTTGAGGATCATTGACTTGCACAAGAGAGAAGGAGGTGAGTCCGGACTTCTGAGAGAATCAGCTTTATTGCAGTGAAAACAGGAACAGTCTCAACATTTATTCAAATGGGAGCTGTCACTTCAGCACAATAAAACAGCAAGCAAGCAGAGATGTTGCTGGTTGTCCTGTATCAGCTCACTTCTTCAGAATAAAATAATAGATATTCTTCCTCATCAGGTAAGTTCAGCAGCTGGAGTAAACTCATTCTGGAGGAGAGAAGTCAAAAGGAGAGCAAGCCCAGGTCAGTGGCCAGTTTTAAATGTTCCCTGCATCAACCATCGGTGAGCCTGCAAACTTGCAGTTGAACCTGCAGCAGACACCCAGACCTGCCTGTTTTAACAGAGCTTCAGAGCACAGCACAGTTAGGGTTTTGTCAAGTGCCATTGGGGGTGCCAGGGTCACAATATAGAAGCAGAGACCGCTGATGACTTACTACATATAGATGGCTTGAAGGTCAAGCTGAAACACTGTAAACAGCTCTATAATGGTCATTACTGTTAAGGAAGGATGGGCCACTGAAGGATGCGACTGTTGAGAAGGTGGACTATTATGGAAGCTAATGGACATTTGTATATGAACTAAGCAGTCAGACTGTTGATTAACATATTGACATAGTATTAAATTTAATGAAAATGAGAAAATATGGCAAATTTGGAATATTTTAATGGGTAAGAGCAGACACACATTTTGGGATGACATTGCTGTATCTTAATAGAGAGAAGCAGCTTTGTCAAGTTAACTGCCATGGGCCTCCCATCCCAGGAAGCTGCAAGCCAAGAGCCAAACAGAGAAGAAAAACAGAAGGCATTGTGATACCTTCCGCATTTGGATGGCCTTTGCTTCTTTATATCCTTTAAGTGTCCTTAAAAATTTAATTGCTCTTGAAAATTTTGCTATTTGATCAACCAGTCCTGTTCACATATGATCAAATACTTCCACCCTGGACATAGTAGCAAAGGAGAGAATTAAAGCAAAACTGAGTGCCATTATGAGCAATGCTGCACATTCTGTCTCTCACACACTAACATTGAGTACTTTCAGCCAACAAATCAGCAGAAGTGTGTCAAGAAATGCTACTGGGGCTCATTTATTCCAACAGCAATACGTCTGCATAATGCCTCACTGTGACTGTAACTGTCGAGTTAAAAAAGTTTTCTTTCTTTTGAATTTTCTTGCTTTATAGTCATTCCAGTATGTGTTCAGATCAAATTGTGTGTGTATATTTATTTATTTATTTATTTATTTAGTTACTTAGTCACTTATCTGTCTATTTATGCATTTATTTATTTAAAGAGCTTATATAAAAAGCCAAATTTCCCCCTGGTGCCAAATAAAGTTCTTTCTTTCTTTCTTTCTTTCTTTCTTTCTTTCTTTCTTTCTTTCTTTCTTTCTTTCTTTCTTTCTTTCTTTCTTTCTTTCTTTCTTTCTTTCTTTCTTTCTTTCTTTCTGTCTGTCTGTCTGTCTGTCGGACTCTCTCTCTCTCTCTTTCTCTCTCTCTCTCTCTCTCTCTCTCTCTCTCTCTCTCTCTCTCTCCCTCCCTCACTCCCTCAAAGACTAAATTGTTTCAACATGTTCTAAACATAACAGTGAAAACAAGCAGGGTAAAGGTTAGATCTGGCAGGGTAAAGGTTAGATCTCCTTTAGTGTCTGAAGGTGGGACTCTAAAATAAATGACTATCTCTGGTAATTGGGGGCTGAACAGAGAGAAAACCACCTTAGTCACTAATTATTAGCACACAATTTTTTTTTTCAAACCAGTATAAGTTTGTTATTTGATTTATGATGATGTTCAAATTATATGCATATTTACAGTATAACTTGATTGACTGTATGTGTTGTTTTATCTGTTCTGTATAAAATATATATATATATATATATATATATATATATATAAATTACAGTAATGGCTTTGATTATGAATTTTTGAATTATAGTGCTGTTACCACTACCTATGTTTTTCTCTAGTAGGAACTTTCTGGTGCTTTGCATGTTTTGATAATGATGCACTTTTTATGTAAAACATGATTATTTGTTACATGGCAGGAAATATACAAAGATTTTGATTTATCTTGCTGTACCCTTGAGAAATGATTTCTTAATCTTCAGCATGATAACAAGCCCCAAATACACTACAAACACAACTACGATCTACTTGTTGCAGAGTCTACAGATGGAACATAACATTAATATCAGTATTCCATTAGATATCTCAGTGCCCAAGAATGTGAAAATAAGAAAAATTACACCATGTTGTACCTAAGCAAATTGCTTCAGTTTTTTATTCAAATTTAGGCCATACAAAATAAAGACTTGTTGTAATCATGTAAGCTATTCTTGATACTATTAATTCTATTCATGTTTATTTCTGTTTATTCTTATGGTTAGTGTTTTCAGTGGTGTAGCTGGGTGGGGGGGCAAGGGGGGACATTTGTCCCGGGGCGCAGCATCCAGGGGGCGCCAAATTGATGTTTCTTTCCCTTCCCTATTGCATTTTGGCAAACAGGAGAAATCTTCAGTTGTCCCCAGGCACTGAAAACCCTAGCTACGCCTCTGAGTGTTTTCACAACTAATAAGCAACTACCCAAATAGCTAGCTTAAAAAATATTTTTCTTGGGCTACCTAACACACGTCTGCACAGTAATGGCCAGTGATAACTCAAGAGTGAGAAAGTGAAACATCACAGGTGTGTTATTTTCAATCAGATGTTACTCAAAATTCCGAGAGGGAATAAATAAAATTTCAAATTGCTTTGTAACTTCTAACCTGACATCATCTCTGTCCACTCTTAAAAGAGAGATAAGCGTTGTGATTTCTTATAGACAGACATAGGAGGCTTGTAATGTTGTGTTGGTTATGTCATTGTGCCTTTTGTAATGTTATTTCGGTTGGTGTGACATGGTGCTCTGGAGGCTGTTGACTTAATGTTCTTAAATGGCGAAACATTGAGTGCATTTAAATGTACAAAATACGCAGAATACTTAAGTCCTCCAGCTATAACACTGTTCTTGAAAACACCTAATTATAAAAAACATATAGCATTTTGCAAGAACAAAATAGGATGGGTTATGCCTCTAATAACTGTAAAATAGGAAGCTCATAAACTCGTGTTTTACTTGGCCATGTGTATATAAACTGTTCAAATTAACAGCAGATGGTGCGACAGCATTATACTAAAATCTCATAGCAATTGTGCAAGTCTCATCCATAGTTATGATTGTAATAAATTGTTTAATGACTAAATAGACCATATGTTTACAGAATATGCATTCTAATTTATGCACTGAACACCAAACTGGCTTGCTACCAAGCAGTATTCAGCGGAGTTACCTACTTTAAAAAGCACCTCTGTGACTTGCATGGGAGGGTGTTTATACTATGTGCTTCAAAGGTTTCATTGTGGGCTGCGCTAGCCAGCACAACTTGCTAGATGATACTTGACTCTTGTGGGGATTTTCTCTCCAGCCGTCAAATGAAAATTCAAGCATGCAATATTTTAATCAAGGTTGCATACACACTTTAATGCATAACTGCCAGCTGCTTTGCAGTGGCAGAAATATGTACTGTATTGTAATGGTAAATGTTGCTCCTGATTCGTGCTATTGTCTGGCTCTAGTTCATTAAGAAAGAAAGAAAGAAAGAAAGAAAGAAAGAAAGAAAGAAAGAAAGAAAGAAAGAAAGAAAGAAAGAAAGAAAGAAAGAAAGAGGTTTACAGAAATAGTTTATTTTGCGATGAAAATAAAAATGTATGGCTCTCATATCCTTGCACTCTGTCTTCCAAACTTTAAAAATGCGAGGAAGTATTAATTACATTTTCTTAAGTCTGTCACTCATTTAGATACCCATGTACAGTAAAATTAACAGAAAAAATTATCTGCAGTTTGGAGTTGAGCACCAGTTTTTTACATAGCATTCAAAAAGCCTTTGACACTGTCCCCATCACACTATTGCACAATTTCATGACAATATAGCCGAACATCTTTAATAGAAAATAATTACTAATAACAATATCTGCTTTCATTCAGCATATTTTCAGTGATGGATAATTTGAATGAATCCCCTCAGTCATCTCAGGGAAGTGTCAGTCATCAGTTTTCATATTTATAGCCAGTAGTTTTGCTGGGTTACCTAACACTTTTAGCAGCTTGGTTTTTGCAGCTTCACACAAAAACTATTGTGTTTTGAAATACCTGCAACTCTAGCAGAAATTTGCCTTTTTCCCTACCATTTTCTCAAAGAAAAATGTCTTAGACACACACACTTCCATATGTAAACGTTTATATATGTCTGTCCAGCCCAGAAGTGCGAAGCGGCCCAGAAGTGCGAGGCTATAGCATGACACTCAAAGAAAGCGACTCTGTCACCAAAGTGAAACCACTGACAAAAGATAAACTTGCTTTGCCACTAATACACAAGCGAGGCGAGCACATTGGAAAAACAAAACCTCCAGGGACAGAGAAGCGTACTTAGCCGCTGATAGTCAATGGAGGCAAGCACGTCGGCAAAATGAAACCGCTGAGGAAAGAAAACATCGCTTAGCTGATAATGCACAACCGATGTGATTGATTGATTGAAGTACCAGAATCCATGGTTTCTAGGAGCCCAGGCTTTTTACAGCACGGGCTTACACAGCTAGTTCAAAAATAAACAACACTGGAACATTTTGACTCAGAAAAGGAAGGATTGTCAGTCAAACTCATAGAAACAATGTCATCATGTTTCTAAATTGTCTCTACAAACCAAGTGCAATCACATATTTTAGGAAAAATATCAAGTGATAGACTTGGCTCAAATCAATGGCTTTAAGCTTCTGGTGCCCACAAGTAGAAATGTATCCTTTTCTTCTAATCATGATCTATGGAAAATCACTAGCATTTTAGAAAAGAAATTGTGAGCAACATTTAATGGAAGAATGGGTCACAATGACACACAATGCAAAAAATAAAAAATCTTTATCCAAACTCTAACATTTCTGCAGTCGGCTGCTGACTTACCAGTCAATGGAACATAGCACAACTGGGGTTGGCCGATTTATTTCACTTCACCATAGTGAATACTTTGAGCTGCACTTTAAGCCTCTGCTAGGGCTACAGCTTGTTCTGATGATGTTGGGTTGTACTCGTAGATCCATGCCATCATTTCAGGATGCAGCACTCTTAAGAATTACTCCAGTACAATAATGTCACATAACTCCTCCTTGGAGCAATTCTGTGGCAGTATCCATTTGTTAAAATGTCTTGCAAACGTGCTCATAGCTTCCTGGGGCTTTCTTTCTCTCTCAGTGTTAGTGAGTGGAAATGCAATATATACATCTCTGGAGTAATTTCAGATTTATATAAGACAGCCTGTTTCAAAGGGTCATAGTCATGAATTCCCTTAAAATCCATGGCCAAATAAGAGGCTCAAGCCATACTACTGATTAGGGTAGTTAAATGAAGAGACCACAACTCCTTTGGCCAAGCAGGGTGAAGCTTTGACTCATTATGTTCTCTAGAAATCAAGGTTTGTCCAAGTAAAGTGAACCCTTCTAATATAAGCAAGTCACCAATGTCAAATGGTACAATAGTGCAGGATAGTTTATTTACCTGTGTTTCTGATTCCAAAGTTATTGTTTCATTGTCTCCAAGATCGAAGGAGTTTGAATTGGTGCTGCTGCTACTGTTTCTCTTTGTTCTGCAAATGCTGTTTGTCTTGGATCTGTTGTACTGCCAGGGCTTCTTGAAGAAGTTAGCAAAGATGTTCTGTTTTTGTTATTTGTCCAGAACTGCCCATTAGCTGTCTTGGGATAAAAACTGTTGCTTCCTGAAATGGCTTCTCAGCAAGAGGAATCCATTTTGAACTTATGATTTGTCTCCATATTACTCTCACAAAAAAAATGAAGCAAACTGGTTGCAGTTGTCACATATCACCTTGCGCCCAAAATGTGGTGATAGTGTTCTCCTTAAAGTGTTGCTGATGGAAACAGATTGGATTGCAGGAAAATAGAAAAACCTTAAGTTTTCTGGTCAGAGAAAAATACTGAAATGCAATTCTGAAAGTCCATTGGCACAGAATTGTTGAAAAACTATGCAAATGTGAATAAAAAAACAACAGCAATTTTCTTTTAAGCATAGACTTTTCAATTACCCTGCTATTATGGCCTTTTCTTCTGAGTCTAGAACATCCAACTGCCCCAAATAAATGCTCAGGTGTACCTGTATGTTAAACAAATGACTGCTACAGTAAGTGGCTGGTACCACCACTTAACCACTCAGGTGGGTTTAGTATTTCATATCCTGATATTTAATGTTCAAACTGAACATACAGGGCTTCTTTACATAATTATGCCATGCTTAATAAGTGTACGATAACCTGGGAAGTAAATTAATATTAAGAGCTATTCAAAAAGATTTCTATTCCACTGTTGATTGTTGCAGGATAATACCTCAGTGGTTGGCATGGTTGGCTGATACTATATAAAGTAGATAACTTAGTGTGCAATGGTGATCTTAAATAAGTGTAAATGGATGCAACCTAGAATGAGGTAAGATATTTCCATCTGTACGCTTTTTTATTCCATATAGTAGTAATAATAGTAGTGTTGCCAATTTTAAAATTGAAAAATAGTTTACTTGTTCCATTAATGTTTAACTTTAAAGTTTGAGATGTATTTCTATAATTTGTTAGATATGATAGAGTTCTCTTCATTTCACTGGGACAGAGCATATAAACACATGGATATCTTATTGGTAAAATAGGCAATAAATATTTTTTTGTCTGAAGTAAATAACCCATTTGTCATAAACTATTCTGCAGAGCAGTTTGCCTCTGCTAAGACACTTTGGTGTCTTTTTCATATGCAAAGGTTCAAATCAATATGTTTTATAGTGCTGATATTATAGTTCTGAAAGTCATAAAAATATTTCTAGTACTGTTTATTTGTATATATTTTTTATCTGTACCTCTTTTTTAGTTTCCTCATCTTCAACATTTAAATCACAACAGTAATATTTAGTAGATGGTAAATTTCATTTTGTTTTGCAGATCCAATTTCAATGGCAGTTGCTCTAGATGATTACTTCCCTTCAGACTGTCGTTTTATTCCTATCCAGAGGGGTCAGATTATTTATGTGTTCTCCAAACTCAAGGGCCGTGGACGTCTGTTCTGGGCTGGCAGCGTGAGTAACAGACTGTTTTGATTTGTTTAGGCTTACAGAAGTTTATTGTGATCCTTCTCCTTCCAGAAAAAGAATATACTGTCACTTGAAACAATCTTGCAATGTCACTATTCATTTTCGAGGAAATGGTATTTTCCTGTCTCTGTTAGGATTTCCTTGCTTTGATTAGAGCGGTTGAGTCTTTGTGATCAAAATGTGAGGACAAATAGGTGGCCTTTCTTTCTAAGTTTTATGAGAAAGAAATCATGTGAGTAACCTTTGTTTGGTGTAAGAAGAAGCCCAACTGGGACAGTATGTGACAAATCTATTCTGATTTTAACTGGCATTTGTACCACAGTCATAATTCTTTCTTGTGCTTTCCCACTTAATAAAACCTAAAGTCAGCCTTAATAAAAAAAAAAATAAAAAACTGTGAAATATTGAACATTGACTTTATATGGCCAGGGTGAGCAACAAATTTAAAACTTAGAGGTAAACTTAAGAATTTAAGTTAACCTTGCTTGTTCCTAGTGAATCTCCTAAAAAGCACAAAATATACCAAAGTACTGTAACAAAATAAAAAGAAACACTGCTCAAAATTGCCAACGAAACCTGTATTTTCAAGCAAAACAAAAATACAAATTAACTTATAAGAGACATAAAAGATTATGTAGTTTGGTATACCAACAATAAATCAAAAGAAGTGATGATTTTACAAGACCCCCTTAACTAAGCGCCTTAAGTAACTGAGTGTGGGAAAGGCACTATATAAATACAATGTATTATTATTATTATTAACTAGAGGGCAAAATTGACTTTGCAAACTGGGCTACGTGATCACATCCAGTGTCATAGACAATTTAGGTGACAGATATTAATAGAGGATCTACTTTACATCTATATCTCTTTGTTAAAATGTATGTATACTTATAAATAGACAGAGACAGAGAGAGAAACAGTGAAGATAGAGGACACTCAAGGAGATTCCAAGGAATACAGAAAAATGTTTTATGGACAAAATAACATAGATAATCCAAAACCCAAGGGGTTTTGTTCTCTGTAGTTAATAAACTACTCGAACCCGCATCTGGTCCAACTACCTCTTCTACTGAAGTCTGTGAGGAATTCCTCCACTTTTTCCGTAACAAAATTAAAGATCTAAATAATTCAACTAACATAAATACATCATCTGCTTATATCTCTCCCTGTTTTCCCACTCCATCCAGCTCCTTCTCTAAGTTCTCACCAGTCACATCTGTGTTTGTTAATACCCTGCTTTGTAAGATGAGGCTGACTACTTGTGTACTGGACCCCATCCCCACCACACTACTTAAATCCTGCCTTCATGCCATAATCCCGACTGTTACAACAATAATAAACTCATCCCTCGACACTGGCTCTGTGCTGCTCACTTTTAAAATTGCTTCTGTAACCCCAATGTTAAAAACGTCTGGTCTTGATGCTGACAATCTTTACAATTTCCGGCCTATTTCCCAAATACCTTTCCTGTCAAAAGTTCTTGAGCGTGTTGTAACTTCCCAACTCATCAATTACCTAACCTCTAATAACTTCATAGAACCCTTTCAGTCTGGTTTCAGGGCGCGGCACAGCTGTGAAACTGCTCTGCTACGGGTAACCAATGATTTGCTTATGGCAGCAGACTCTGGACAAACCAGCATATTAATTCTATTAGACCTCAGTGCAGCATTTGACACTGTCAGACATGACATCCTACTGTCCAGAATGGAGAACATGCTGGGTATCTCTGGCACTGCCCTCCAGTGGTTCAAGTCCTATCTGACTGATAGGCAAGAGTTTGTTAGTCTTGGCAAGAGCAGACCCAGCTCAGCACCAGTCACACAAGGAGTTCCTCAGGGCTCTGTCCTCGGCCCTGTTCTCTTCTGTATTTACATGCTTCCCCTTGGCCATATTATTTGTAGCTATGGACTGGGTTATCATTTTTATGCAGATGATACTCAACTCTACTTCAATGTTAAAAGTGGAACTTCATCAGAGCTTTCTCAGCTCACAACCTGCCTTAATGAAATTAATACCTGGATGGAGCAGAACTCTTTAAAATTAAATTGCAATAAAACTGAACTCCTGCAAATTGGGACTAAAATGCAGCTTAATAAAATGAGGTCCATCCCAGTCCATCTTGGCGGTGATCTCATCAGACCTGCCTCTACTGTAAAGAATCTTGGTGTCATTTTTGATTCCTCCCTCTCTTATTCCATCCATATCAATCACATTAAGAAACTTTCTTACTTTCACCTCCATAACATATCCCGTGTTTGCTCCTTCCTCTGCTTCTCTAATGCTGAGAAACTTGTCCATGCTTTTATCAAATCCCGCATCGATTATTGTAATTCCCTACAGGCAGGTTCCCCTTCTAATCTTATATCACAGCTTCAGCTTATTCAAAACTCAGATGCAAGAGTTCTTACACGGACCAGGAGCAGTGAGCACATCACACCCATCCTGCTCCGCCTTCACTGGCTCCATGTGTCTTACAGAATCGAATATAAAATCCTACTAATAACCTACAAAGCCTTAAATAACCTCACGCCAAACTATATCAGTGACCTTCTCCATCACTCTGTGCCTGCCCACCCACAAAGGTCCTCTGATTCTGGCAATCTTGTTGTGCCCCTCACTAATCTACAGTCCATGGGTGACAGGGCCTTCAGCTGTATAGTGCCCAGACTCTGGAATGACCTACCGAAATTAATCAGGTCAGCTGACTCCATGAATTCTTTTAAAAAACAACTCAAAACTCATCTGTTCAGGAAGGCTTTTAGCTCTATTTGACTTTATTACTCTTCTCTCAGTTTACCTCTCTGTCAAAATGCTCATGTAACCTGTATGTGTTTGTGCGAGACCAGCAATTATATTGTCTGTTAGGCTTTTTTTCTCTGAATTTACTGTCGTAATCTTCTTTATTTATTTATCTGGTTTGTACAATACTATATATTGTATACCCTGCCGTTCTTTCTTATTTTTTGTAAGTGCCTTGAGCATGGGATCAGCACTATATAAAAAATGTATTATTATTATTATTATTATAGATAAAGAAAGGGAGTTCTTTATAATGGAACTGAGAGGAGTAATTCCACTTTATAAAAAATAAGTTTCTAACAGGTGAGGTGACTGGTCCATTTGGAGTCAAGTGTGATTTGTGGCAGATGGATACCAGCAAGAGTGAAAGGGAAAGTCTACAAGATTCTAGTGAGACCAGCTGTGCTATATGGATTGGAGACGGTGGCACTGACCAAAAAACAGGAGACAGAGCTGGAGGTGGCAGAGTTAAAGATGTTAAGATTAGCATTGGATATGATGAGGATGGACAGGATTAGAAATTAGTACATTAGAGGGTCAGCTCAGGTTGGACAGTTTGGAGACAAAGTCAGAGAGGCGAGATTATGTTGGTTTGGACATGTGCAGAGGAGAGATGCTGGGTATATTGGGAAAAGGATGTGAAGTATAGAGCTGCCAGGCAAGAGGAAAAGATGAAGGCCTATGAGAAGGTTTAGGGATGTGGTGAAAGAGGACATGCAGGTGGTGGGTGTAACAGAGCAAGATGCAGAGGACTGGAAGATATGGAAAATGATGATCTGCTGTGATGACCCCTAACGGGAGCAGCCAAAAAGAGACAAAGAAGAGCAAGAAGTGTGTGTGTTTATGAATGTATGTATGTATGTTGTGATGCCCAAGGGCGTGTGCAGCCACCTTAACCCTGACACAAACAGGCAGGACACCAATTGCCACACAGCTCATGGTTTATTGATCCTGTTGCCTTCACAGCACACAATCACAAACAGAGCCCAACACAGTCCCTTTTGCTGCCAGTCCTTCCACCTCCACTCCTCCACCTTTTTATACAGCACCCAGAAGGACTCCAGGTGCTCAATGTGCTTCTTCCAGCAGCACTTCCAGGTGTCCTCTGGCGGCGGCCATGGACCCCAGCAGGGTTGAGCTTCAATGCTCACAAATCTTGGCCTCGCTGTATGTATGTATGTATGTATTTATTTAAAGAGCTTCTGTAAAAAGCCAGATTTCCCCCAGGGACAATCTATCTATCTATCTATCTATCTATCTATCTATCTATCTATCTATCTATCTATCTATCTATCTATCTATCTATCTATCTATCTATCTATCTATCTATCTATCTATCTGTCTGTCTGTCTGTCTGTCTGTCTGTCTGTCTGTCTGTCTGTCTGTCGGTATATCAGTCATAATGTTATGTGAATATAGATAGTAAATTTTAATTTTATATGTTACTTTTTAACTTAGTGCATGATGAATTTTGCAATAGATTTGCTTGCTTAATATTTTTATATCTTAATTAGTTGATTTTTCCTATCTTTAATTTGTTTTTTTATATGTACATCATTCATACGTACAGTAGTTTAAGTACTGTTTCTTTTTTGTGTTGCTTGCCATGCCACATTTCTCCAGTTTGTGTCACTGTTGTTCTACTTTACTCCTGCAGGTCCAAGGAAACTATTACAGTGAGCAGGAGGCTCACATTGGATTTTTCCCAAGCAGCATAGTGGAAGAGACTCAGTTGCTGCTGCCAGGAACTGTTGAGGTCCCAACTAATGTAAGAAACTCAAAAATGTTTTGAAGTTGTGTCTGTGTGTGGACAAATTACCAGTAGTTTTAGCAAAGTTTCTAGTCTTTCATGTTATATCATGTAATACTCTTAGGATTTGCTCAAGTCACATATCATAGGTTTAAACTGCTGGCAACTAAGCTACTTTCCAATGAAGTAACTCTAACTCTGAATCCTGGGTATAATGTTAACCTGCAACCTGCAGCCCTCCAGCTTTCAGGAAAACTCAGGAGTTGGTGGCAGGATTGGCACTCCAGAAAAAAAATTAAAAAAACCTTACACTGTTCCATTCAAACTAGTGTGGTGCTGAGGTGTCACCTGTTACACAACTGCACTTGGGTCCTAATTTGGGATCCTGAGGTGGATTGTTGTGTGGTGGGTGCAGCAATGTGGTGAATCAGCGCATGCCCCCAACCTAATACTTAGACTAAGTATCATCAAGTAGGTGAAATCCTACTCAACTCAATTAAGAGTGTTGGCTTGCTAATTGTTATGTTATTTTCATGTAAATATTAAATGTCAATGGCAACTATAGGAGTAGATATACTCGTGTATTATTACAGTATATGCAAACTTTATTTCAAGTTTATGCAACTTGCATTCTAAAAAAGTTGAAATATGGCTCCAAAAATACCTGATGAATTGACTGTTAGAGCAAAATTTTAGATTAATGGCAACAATTGATACTAAACATGAGTGAGGCCAGTAGTTGTATTTTCCACTCAAAATTTACAACCTGAATAACTGTGGGCCAAAACGCCAAAGTGTAAATGGAGAATCAACTTTTATAATGAAGGAAATGTCTCCTACAAAACTCTGTCCTTAGATACTTTTTCTTGACCAATCTTTTTTTTGACCAGTTTTCAGTATTTTGCCCTTCCTACGCCATAACCAAGAAACCATTAGAGAAGTATTCAATACAAGAGCAGCTGCAACCATACTACAGTTTCCCTTTCGTAATAAATTTGAAATATGCATCTGAGGAGTAATAAATAAATTAGTATGCAGGTGTATTATAATGGTTTGATACTAGGGGGCTCTGCCCCCTGCTCGCTTCACTTGCCAACCCCCTTTGAGGGGGATATGCGCTAGCCACTTCACGGCTCTGCCGCTCGCGTATGGGGAAACGGATGTACAATTTAAACAGATTGTTCTTTTCATGGGAATTGTTACATATGCATAATAGAACTAACTATTTTACATTACAGCGAGTAATTAACCATAGTACAAAATAATAAAACGTAATAAAGGTATTTGTTGCGCTATACGTTTTCATTCTGTTTGGCTTTGAAATTACCATGCAAAAACATTTTAAACTTACACTTTTACTGTAAAACTTCAGTAAAAACAATATATAGAATGAACTTTTCTCAATATCGCTTTGAATTTTGATTCCATGTTTAAAGTTACATCATGACAATGCAACGTATAACTGCCCATGAGTGAATATTGTTTCTTTCTCTCTAATAAATAAACCAACTTTTTTGAATGTTTGTCCCTGTGATTATTAATTGTCATAGCAAAAGCTATTCTAACGGGAAACTTTAAACCTTTTAATACGAATGGTATATCAAGATCTCCTTTGGTGTGTAATGTTTTCTGCGGAAGACGTACAACGTTACCTTTCTTGTTGCCTGTTACATTTTACATGTCAGAATTGTTCGACCAATTTTGAATACAACTAATCTTGTCCTATTGCATAGCCCATCATTCATACATAAATTACACAATAACATTACCATACATCCTTCTTTCAACAGTAATTCAGCCAAGTGGAAGACAGGATGGTGTTAATAGTTGTAGATATTCAACGGAATATTGTAAGTTGATGTTTTCATTTTCTGCACAATCACCACCAACTATTTCAGCATAGTCTATCGATACGCATTTAACCAATTTGCCGTGTAACCGACCGACAATTTACGCTTTAATTCATTTGACATCATCGTTTCTCGGTGCTAAGATTGCCAGTGTACTCATTTCTTCAGTTGATAAACCTTCGGGATGAAATTCTTCATTAAGAATTGGACATAAGTCTTCTTTTATTGGGAACTTAAAGTGAGGAAAACGTAAAAATTTATAAGGGCTGAGAGCGCAGCAACTGTGTCTGACAAAATCATTCACACGAATGAGTGGTGAGAGGACTGTGGGCATGGGACATTAACCATAAATGGTTGAGAGGAAGGCAGGACTTGAAAAAATCTCTTGGCAATAGTCTTGTCTCGTCTCAAGATTTTCTTTTATAATAGAGAGATATGACAGGGTGTGAGTAAGATGACTATTAGATACCAATCTGACAACATGCACGCATCATATTCTGATCGCCATTTTACGACGTGTTTATCCATCATTGAATCCATTCACTGAATCTGCTTCTGCAGAGCAGGGTCACAGGAATGTTTCCTCCTAACCTCTAAAGATATGCAGATTAGGTGGATTGGTGATGCTAAATTGGACCTAGTAAATGTGTGAGTGCATGTGAGTGTGTTCACCCTGCAATGGACTATTGCCCTGTCCAGGGATTGCTCCTGTCTTGTGTCTGATGCATGCTGAGCTTTAGCTTCCCTGCGAAAAGGTCAGATATTACTATAGTTATGGCTGCTCCTTTGTGGATTTATGAGCATGTAAATGTAGCTGATTAATAATGTTGTAGAGATGTATTGTATGTCATGCATTTTTTTTACAGAATGATACTAGTGACATCACATGCCATTGTTAGCATGAATAGCGAGGATGAGCATGGCACAGCAACAGTGTTTTCTCACAGAAGTTTACGTCTTTTCTTGTGGTGTCATTACATTATGGCGTGAAAATGATGGATTTTTAAACAACCAGCCATAAAGATTTCTAGTACATAAAAAAAGACAGACATATAAATATTATGTCTGTTCAGTCAATTAAATGAGATTCCGTGTTTAATGTGGAGTGAGGCTTTCAAGGGGCAAGCTAAGTCAGATAGGCCAGGTCAGAAAACACTAAGTTCCCCAAGGTGACCGAAAACCAATGAAGTAAGCAGAAAAACTATGAAGACAAGAGGCAGGCAAAAATTCAGAAGCCTAAAGAAAACCTGAAAACAAATGTAATTGCTAAAGAAAATACTTTTATCATGCAGATGTTTTTTTTTTTTTTACTGATATCTCAGTATTTTAAAGAGGACCACCATAACATCATGCACACATAAGCATGCATCGTGCATGTGTAAAGTCCCACAACAAGGTTCAGCATTGCAATAACCAAACATCACCAAAAGAATCCTTAAAAACATAGGTTTTTTCTAAACTTTTAAATACATTTTCAGAAACTGTGGCTGAATTTCTCAAAAAACAAACTGATAAGAGTTAACTACTTTGTCAAAATTCCTCAAATCTCTTGAAAAATGCAACACAGCACCCAAAACCATGTCTTCTCTTCTCAGAACTGATTCCTTCCACCAAAATAATGCACACAGCTATTATATGTTTATGTCTTACAGAGCATCAAATAAACACTGATGTGATAAATTCAAAACTCTCCCATCAAAAGTGTTCATGTATGTTTTGGCTTCATGAGGTCATATTACATTTTCAAGTGCATACAAGTGTTGATGAAGCGTAGAATTTTTTTGTCCCAAAATAGAAATTACAGTAGTACATGTATATAACACAAATGTTACCTATTTACCTAGTATGTAGCAAAACTCAATAATTCCACCTATGTAATGTAAGTACAATAAGTAATACTACAAAGAAAATCAGTGCACAGATACAAAAAGGTAACAAATGAAATATTTTTTCATTACAGCAATTGACAAAAACAATTGCAAAATACAATGAAACAGATCACTCTGCATCGAGCCTCCGATCTTGGTCAGGACAGAGGACATCATCCACATCATCTATGATGTTCACCCTAGCTAACCAACAGGAGAAAATACACTTGGTACGGTGGATCCATCCGTGGCATTTATCTGTGTAAATGTCTCCTCCATTGCCTGGAGTACTACCACACGCTTGTGGGGTCTGCGTTTGCACACTTTCCACTCCCATGCTGAAAAGAATTCCAGTATTGGATTTAGAAAAGGGGAATATGGTGGAAGGCATAACACTACAAAATGTGGGTTGTTGTTGAACCAATTGTGGACCAGAGCAGTAGAAACTTACATTATCCCAAATGACAAGAAGGTGGCTGCTCTGGTTCCTCTTCCTGTGGGAGGATGAGGATATTTTTGAGTTTGTCAAGGAATGTTAGCAAATGGGGAGTGTTAAAGGAAACTAGTTGTGCAGGTTGATGTATGATCTCATACTGAGTAATAGTGGCACACATGGTGATATTTCTGCCACACTGCCCAAGGATATTGATAAAGCCACGGTTGCCAATGATGTTCCTCCTCTGACATCTGGTCTTCTGCATATTGAACCCTCCCTTTTCAATGAATATACAGTAGACCCCCGCAAAGTCGTGGTTCAGAGTTTGCGGCCTCAGTCATTCGCAGATTTTTCCTTAGAACCTAACTAATAATTGTTAGCGGAAACCGCAAATATCCTCCGCTATTTTTATGGCTTTTTCCGTGGCAATACTGTACTGTAGAGAGAACAGGAAGCAACTGTAGAAAAAACTGTGGCTTGGGATGGTGAAAGTAGCCAATAGAATTTGAAACTGCAACTCCCAGCAGTCCCTGCAGTGGCTCTGATTGGTCTTCTGCTGAGGGTGCTGGGGCTGTTGAGGTCAAAGGATGTCAGCTAGGCTTTTAAAAAGGGGGCCGGTGACCAAAAGCAAAAAAAAAGTTTTTGTAATTTGTGTTTCAAGTTCCTGTCTGTCTCCCTTCTGTTGGGTTACCTGTACTTATTCATTTTGTCCTGGATTGTTTCATGCATCTGGATTGTCTGCCGTCTGACTGTGTATATGAGGACTGTAAGTGGATTGATGGCTATCCTGCAAAGAAAGGAGCGCTCCTGAACCCATCCACCCGTCTTCACCATTTCAGGAACTAGTGGTAGGACTATCTGTACATTTCCATTCAACGTTCAGATCTCTGGACTATCTATTTTCATCATTACATTTCATCCGTTGCCATTTTTCATGAACTTTTTCAAGATTTACTGTGTGTGTTTTGTTTGTGCTTTGTTGTATTTAATGTGTAATCGCCGTAAGGGGAACAGGGATGGTATCATTGTTTTCTTATTTCATTTGTTTTCATTACATTCTTTATTTGCTGTTTGATTACCAGTTTGCTTTGTTTTTGTCTCTGTTTGTGAGTGCGTGTGGGTCGGGTCAAGGCTGAGTGCGTCCCTGGAATCTCCACCATAAAAATAAATAAATCACCGTCTTCTCGACGGTGTGAATCTCAGCGGCAGCCCCTTGTGAGCAGGGGACTGAACGCACCCCTAGAAGACACAGCCGCTCCTCAAAAACCCCCTCTTAAAAAACGCTGATAGATTACCTTCACATTGCTCCCCTAATTGCTGGGCTTACTTGCGGCTACTCTGTCACGTGATATGCTTCTCGCGTGACGCTACACTTAGTTAAAAGCCTGGACTGTACCTGTCCTTTTTGGCTAATTGCTTTGTTTCTCTTTCCTCCCCCAGACATTCTCTGCTCCTGTTGGGGGTTGTGCTCTCCTATGATGTTTGTCTATTCTTAATCGATAACTAACTGCATACTGAGCTCCTTTTACATCTGAAACAGACATGTTTGTTTGAAGTGTTTGAATAAAGTTCCTGTCTCTACAATCTCCTGTGCTTCTGTGCAATTCTGTGACCCAAGCGTGACAACCTGCAGTACTGCAGCCTCACTGTCCCTGGGATTCAGCCGCAGCACTAGACTAGCCTGTAAGCATCAGCGCTTACCTCTGTGTGCTTGTGTGCAGCCAGTTCAAGTGCAGTTGGCTCAGTGATTTACTGAGTTTCATCCATGGCATCAGTTGCACTTTGTACATATTGTTCCAGTAGTTTTTTAAATAGTTTTTACAGTTCATTAGCAGTGTGTAAAATGATCAGTGTTGCAGTAATTATGATTCTCTTTGCATGAAAAAAATGTGTTCCATTAAAATTTCACTTTTTCTTTGTGAATTGTGACGTTTACTTAAATTACAGCAAAAAAGTATTTGGCGTCCAGGAAAGCATTAACCCCCAAGTATGTGGCAGTTTAAGGGTTAAAACTGCAAGATGCCGCTGAAACGAGCTGCACCGTCTAAGGCTTCTGGCAATGAAAACACGCTTGCATGAATTACAGTACATATAGCGGTAACATCAGTATTTTACATTCTAGCACTGCGGGAGACATAGCAGTACAGTATACAGGTTTACCTTTACATTCTTCATTTTTAGGTAATGTATTAAGCTGAGGTTGAAATTAAATTGAAGTGTTTTGGGGGCAAATTTAGGGTTTAAACTATGAAAATAGGCATTTTTTTAACCACATCCAAAATTCACAGTTTTTCATAATTCGTGGGTGCTGTAGGAACGTAACCTCTGCGAATTTTGGGGGTGTACTGTATTCATAGGGAGCAGCACTGCCATCAAGTTCAAACACTCTCTGAAAAAGGGAGAATAAGCATACCAGGCAAAAGGCCTACATACAGGAACACTGAGGTACACAGTGACATGTCTATACAGAGTACTGAGAAGTTGCTGTACTCACATGCACACACTGGCATCATTACACTTTCAGAGTTGTGCTAAATGGAATACAGTATACCTGCTTCATCCTCAGCTGATGTTGATTCAAAACACACTTATTTGTGGACAGGCTGACCTGGTCAATTTTTGCGAAATGGACATTGTCTTCCAGGACTCTGTCTCTGATTTCCCTCAGGGTGATAGCATTATTTTCCAAAACCATGTTGATTATGGTGGTCTCTTGCTTGTCTGTGAATTTCTGGCCTCTGCTACCTCTTGCTGCCCATCATTCTATTCTGAGAAAAGTATATACACACATTACAGGATACACATTTTACTATATAGCTGCATAAATGTAAGACAAAACATTACACTATAGGGTTCACTTCTGTGAGCACTGTAGATATCCACGGAAACCATAAAGTTATGGTACTGTGTAATTACTGTAGTTACTTACCTATTCTCTTATCTAAAGGCCCAGATAACTGAGGCTACTGTGAAGCGGCTCAAATTCAGATGGACTCTCTGCCCACTTTCAGTCATGGTTAGGAGAGGGAGAGGTTAGGAGCACGCACTGATACAGTGCATTGCCGCACCTACCATACGACAAACCAACTCAGGATCCAGATTAGGACCCAAGTGTAGCCATGCAATGGGTGACACCTCAACACCACACTAGTTCAGATGGAGTGGAACAGTGTGAGGTTTTTTTATGGTGGCTGGGTGTCAATTCTGCAACCAACCCCCAGGTTTTTCCCTGCAGGTTGGAGGCCCTACATGCAGGGCTGGATGCAGATTAATGTCATACCCAGGACAGAGCAATTGCAGGTTAAGGGCTTTGCTCAAGGGCCCAGCAGAGCAGAGTCCCTTTTTGGCATTTATGGGATTTGAACCGGCATCCTTTCGATTGCCAGTGCAGATCCCTAGCCTCAGAGCCACCACTCCGACCAGTCATGGTTAAGTCATGATTAATTACATGGTCCACCAAAGTTGCATGTATTTCATTGGAAATATTGGCTCACCTTTGCTTTCCTCTTCCTGCTACTTGTCCTCATCCTGGATCCTGGATGGCCTCCTCTCACTCTCACTCTCACTCTCACTTTCACTCTCACTCTCACTCTTCCTCTTCCTCTGTGTTCTGGCTGCTGAATCTTCTTGCCTAACACCTAACACCTGTCTGTATAAGTCACTAGAGGCCTCTTTTATATTCTGACGCATTATTGAATTGTTCTTCCAATTGAGTTTGCAGAGGTGCAACATGAGTGAGACTAATTGGTAATCAGAGTGTTGCATTTTGAAGGCCAGTGTTTCTAGATGAACGAAGTGTGCTAAATGATGCAAACTGTGTTCATTTAGAATGATATGTGAGTGAGACGAATGAAAGTTAGAATTTAGCAGTTTGGAGTCATGTTGTTAATACATGAGCTTTACATTTTCAGAATTGTGTGCAAAGTTCCATTTGTTTGTGTATATAAAATGGGGAAACACTGTAAAATAAATAAACAAGAGTAGTAAAAGTGCTACAATCCAGTGCTCAAATACTGAATTTACTGTAATACAAATAGGCTAAATATGCACTGATTTATATAGGAATCTGTTTAACAAGCTACTTTGGTACAAAATGTTTTGCTGTCTTTTTCTTAACTTGAAATATCTGTGTTTCTCTGTTTGATCATCCATCCTCTTTTGTTCAGATTTCATAAAAACATATTTTTTATTTACTAATAAAATACTTATTTTGGGTAGTTTGGACTGTCTTCTAATGGAAATGCACAGAGGTACCACCATGACAGTATGTGCAGTGTAAGTATAAGTAAAATATTATTGCACAGATATTTCATGGCATATCTCTTTCTTCTACCTTCCAGAAGTGGGACTTCTACTGCCAGTGAAAAGCTAACCAGGTGGACAACTGCAACAGCTTCTTAATCTAGGAGAGATGGAGGAGCAGCAGGAATATGTCACTTTGTTACATCGACAACCCTGCATTTTCGAGGTTCACTAATACACAGCTTAACCAGCTACCCAGTTCACTACTCTCTGCTTGAAATACTAGTCTGTTTAATTGTTAGGCTGAATAAAAATTAAAACAGCATAGTCATGATCTGTTTTGTTTTACCATGTACAACATGCACATGAGTTCTTAAAATTAGAGATATAGCAACTTGTTATACTAAAGAACATTGTAAAACAGGCCACCTCTTTATTTCTTTCATTTATTCCACATAAAGTAGTGCATTAACTTGCTCTTGTGCAGTTCTTCCTTGCATACTGCAGATAATTGCTCATCAGGGTTTTTTATTTTTTCATGCAAACTCTCTGATGCCAAGCAGGTCAGTTGATTGTACTGGCAGGCAGGGTACAAAACCAATGAAACTGCTAAAGTTTTATGGAACAGTTGACTTATTAAAGTCACTCTGCTCTGATCTTTCTAACCTATCAGAGGAGATATTCAGTTCAGGGTGTTGTATCAAATAACAGAATAATTAAAGACAACTGGGAAGTTTTAATCAATCACCTAAAGTTAGTAGTGTGCATGTGAAAGAGCTGATGGCATCAACCTCTAAAAGCTAAAGGCCTTGCCAAAATATCTCTTGGACGCAATTTGAGTCTTGACAACACACTATTGATTTTAAATGAACATGGGTTAACGTGAAAACATGGTAACCTGCACCATGTAATAGAATATACAGTCTAGATGGGACCCAGTGTGCTAAGACATTATTTCTGTGGGGCTCTCATATCTCCTTTTAAATATTTTGTGTGTCAGTTAGAATTTCCCAGTGCTGGTCCTGAAAATCCATCCACCCATTTTCATACCCACTTAATACAGTTTAGAGTTGCATGAAACTGGAGCCTGTCCCAGGACCATTAGGTGCAAGGCATGAAGAAAACCTGGATAAGGTGCCAGTCCATTACAGAATGTACAGACTCCAAAGAGATACTGTCTAATCATGGAAATCAAACTGTTGGCACTAACTATGCCACTGTCCTTCCATCCATCCATCCATTAATCAACCCACTATATCCTAACTACAGGGTCATGGGGTCCTACCCTCCTTAAAGCAAATTCTGGATAATTGCAAGAAAGTCATAACTCATGACTTTTTTTATATAGAAGTGCTGAATTGTAACATAACATAAATATAAAAGAGTAATTAGTCTTGTAAAATTATACTTTTGGAAAAAATCTAAATAAACCCTTGCTGCCCAGTAGAGGAGCTCAAAATATGGGACTAAATAATTCCATCTCTAGCTATTATAAGTGCCAGAAAGGATTACCCGACATCCAGCCAGGGAGTAAAGGGGGACCCGTGCTGATAAGAGAAGTCAGAATGGAATGACAGCGATGGACAGGCATCCCATCCAGAATGGGTATGGAACCCTTACCTGGACAGGAGGAAAAAACAGGAGCAGTGGGTGAAGGCTTCTGTTTCAGAATATGTTTATCCCCAATAAACTAGATGGCAACATCCCAGGACCTCAGTAATCATGTGGACACCTGCAGGGCATGATGGGAGTGGTACCGCCATGTGTCTGCCCTACTGGGTCCTATGATCCCTGTTTTTCAGGGCTTCCTTCTGACCTGGAAGTGCTTCCATTGGGTTAGCCCCTGGTACCAGAAGTACTCCTGGGTCCGACATAAAAGGAAGCAATCCAGCCTCCACCAGTTGAGTCAGAGTTGGAAGGAAGGCAACACTCACTGGAATGAAGTGGATGGAGAGAAAAGAGATGGAATTAAGAAAGGTAAGAACTAAGGAAGAAAGAAGAATTTGCTCATTATTATGCTTGTGCAGACTTGGAAGAAACATTTGTGAGGTATTTTGACAATAAATTCTCTGTTTTGAACCCGTGACTGTATTTGTGTTGGTTGTGTCCAGGGTTTGGGGCTTGCTGGTGCTCCTATCTGCCACACTATGGACCAAATCCTCAGCAACCTGGTGTCATGGAGGTAGTGAAAGGCTGCATCAGCATGCATCTGCAAAGGAAAAAAAGATTAAAGGTTATTTCCATGCTGAATAGGAATGTAGGTTAAAGACAACATTTTGGCGCTATAACTTTTATCAGGTGTGCAACTAAAAAGGAAAGAGCAGGTAACATATATAAGAGTGCAAGGGGGGAAAACAGCCAGGGAACAGTGGCTCCCAAAGCTGTGTGTGGCTCTCAGTTCAGCTTGGCATGAGTCCACCTGCTTGGAAGACGCATTATATGGGACGTAGGGCGGTTAGTTACCCCTCCCTCTCCAAATTCATCTCAGTATCATAAAATACATGACTTTGAGCACTTAAAATGATTAGTTGGGGAGTGGTTGGTTGAGGCTAATGTCAAGCAGACTCAATATTATAATATGCACTGGCAGGTAGTTAAATACTCTGAAGGGGAATGAGTTTGGCTGAGAACCCATCATCTCTCCAGGGCATTTGGATTGTTATTATTTTCTCTCTTCTTGTCTTTTTAACTCTTATGCCTCACACTGAGTCGACTGCACCTTCAATTTCGTTGTTCCTTTGTAAAAGTGGCAATGACAATAAAGATCTATCTATCTATCTATCTATCTATCTATCTATCTATCTATCTATCTATCTATCTATCTATCTATCTATCTATCTATCTATCTATCTATCTATCTATCTATCTATCTATCTATCTATCTATCTATCTATGTCATTTATAAAGTTATGTCAATATACTGTAGGAAGCAAACTTTAATTTTACATCTTAATTTTTAACTGAGAGTATAATAAAAGTTTCAACAGATTTGCTTGCTTAATATTTTTATCATACCTTATCTATTGGGTTTTTCCTAGTTTTAATTTGTTAATTCGTAATGTGCATCATTCATATTTTAATCCTGTATATTTTCTGTGCTGTTTGCCATGCCACATTTCTCCAGTTCGTGTCACTGTTGTTCCACTTTAATCGTGCAGGTTAAAGCAAACTATTACAATGAGCAGGGCCCAATTGTTCAAACTATTTAATCGGGATAAAAATGATCTGGATTTTGAAATCCCTTGTTTTGCTATCCAGGCTCTGGTAATTCATTTTACTTTCATGCTGGTTTTTCAAAGCAACACTAGATTAGATCACTGTTATCCAGATACAGAATATTCAGGATTACCAAATCCGGTTTACTAGTGCTTTAAATAGAACCCACAGTGTAGCCTATTGACTATGTAAAGAACAACAGGCAGACCAAAAATACCAGTAGCCAAATAGCTATCATGTGTGTTACTTGGAAGAAACAGAAAACACCACAATAAACAAATATTTTTCCATTTCATTTATAAACAGCCAGATTCCATTTCAATCTCACAAGAATAAGTGAATGAATGTCTGAAAGAATAAAATATTTCCCCATATATGCACTGTGGTTATTTTTATATAATTGTAAAACAAAAAAGTCCAATAGTCAACAAAATAAGGAACATTTACAGTTCCTCATTGGTACAGGGACCAGCTCTTCCAATTTCTGCTTTTAGGAGTTGGATTTCCATTCTGACTTTAGTTTGTTGTAGTTGGGTAAGGAGGAGTTGTTCCTTTTGCCAGAAGAATCTGCACTTCTGCTCTTTCAGTTTCTCTTGTAAGAAGCACCTCATATGCGTCACCATCTAGGTTTGGAGAATGCTTACGCTTTCTTTTTAAAGGTTCTGTGACAACAGCTGGCTCTATCTGTGAGGATCCACCTTCTTCCTCAACCACTTGACTGAGATTGAGACAAATATTTCCTCTTCATTAGGAGGACCAGGCCCACCCTCCTCTGTAACTGTGGGCTCACTATCGACTTCAACACCATCAATTCCATGCAGAGCTTCTGATTTGTCACCACCAATAATGTTAAGGACAATGTCAGTATACTCACCCCTCTTGAAAGACTTGTTACCCGTTGTGGGGTTTTTGGCCTCAGCAAGGTCCTTTAAGGTTCTTCCATCTTAATATGACTTGTTTTGTGGTCCTTTTCTGACCAGCCCCTATAGCATTCACATTCTTGGTGATGTCCTCCCAAATGTTCTGTTTGCATTTCTTGGTCACTTCTCTCCCCTTTAATGAACTGAAGTGTCCTACTATGGAGGCATGATAGATAGATAGATAGATAGATAGATAGATAGATAGATAGATAGATAGATAGATAGATAGATAGATAGATAGATAGATAGATAGATAGATAGATAGATAGATAGATAGATAGATAGATAGATAGATAGATAGATAGATAGATAGATAGATACTTTATTAATCCCAATGGTACTAGGGTGTTGTACCGTGTTAGCCATTATGAATGTAGAGAAAAGCCAAGCAAAATGACACCTTTTATTGGCTAACTAGAAAGATTACAATATGCAAGCTTTCGAGGCAACTCAGGCCCCTTCTTCAGGCAAGATGTCAAGTTCCATGTAGTAGCGGTACATTTCGGTGTCTTGTATATCTGTAGTACTAGGGTGTTGTACCGTGTTAGCCATTATGAATGTAGAGAAAAGCCAAGCAAAATGACACCTTTTATTGGCTAACTAGAAAGATTACAATATGCAAGCTTTCGAGGCAACTCAGGCCCCTTCTTCTTGCCTGAAGAAGGGGCCTGAGTTGCCTCGAAAGCTTGCATATTGTAATCTTTCTAGTTAGCCAATAAAAGGTGTCATTTTGCTTGGCTTTTCTCTTAATCCCAATGGGAAATTCACATTCTTCAGCAGCAGCATACTGATACAATAAATAATATTAAATTAAAGAATGATAATAATACAGGTGAAAAACAGACAATAACTATGTATAATGTTAAATATTAACGTTTACCCCCCCTGGTGGAATTAAAGAGTCGCATAGTTTGGGGGAAGAACGATCTCCTCAATCTGTCTGTGGAGCAGGACAGTGACAGCAGTCTGTCGCTGAAGCTGCTCTTCTGTCTGGAGATGACATTATTTAGTGGATGCAGTGGATTCTCCATAATTGATAGGAGCCTGCTGAGCGCCCTTCGCTCTGCCACAGATGTTAAACTGTCCAGCTCCATGCCAACAATAGAGCCTGCCTTCCTCACCAGTTTGTCCAGGCGTGAGGCGTCTTTCCTCTTAATGTTGCCTCCCCAGCACACCACTGCATAGAAGAGGGCGCTCGCCACAACTGTTTGATAGAACATCTGCAGCATCTTATTGCAGATGTTGAAGGAAGCCAGCCTTCTAAGGAAGTATAACTGGCTTTGTCCTTTCTTGCACAGCGCATCAGTATTGGCAGTCCAGTCTAATTTATCATCCAGCTGCACTCCCAGATATTTATAGGTCTGCACCATCTGCACACAGTCACCTTTGATGATCACTGGGTCTATGAGGGGTCTGGGCCTCCTAAAATCCACCACCAGCTCCTTGGTTTTGCTGGTGTTCAGGTGTAGGTGGTTTGAGTCGGACCATTTAACAAAGTCATTGATTAGGTCCCTATACTCCTCCTCCAGCCCATTCCTGATACAGCCCACGATAGCAGTGTCATCAGCGAACTTTTGCACATGGCAGGACTCTGAGTTGTATTGGAAGTCCGATGTATATAGGCTGAACAGGACCGGAGAAAGTACAGTCCCTTGTGGCGCTCCTGTGTTGCTGACCACAATGTCAGACGTGCAGTTCCCAAGACGCACATACTGAGGTCTGTCTTTAAGATAGTCCACGATCCATGCCACTAGGTATGAATCTAATCCCATCTCTGTCAGCTTGTCCCTAAGGAGCAGAGGTTGGATTGTGTTGAAGGCGCATAATGGCACCTAACACCCTCCAACAGTGCATGGTTTTCTGCCACTGTGAAATTAGGCCCTTTTGAGTCCATGGTTCCATCTCTTTTGTGTAGCTAACACTGATTTTATAGGTCCTGTGCTTGATTGGGGTAATTCAACGCATGATAAACCAGTCAGCTCATTGTTGCTTAATTGCTGTGTGACCAAATAAAATCACCAATTTCTTACACACCTCGGTCATAGGTTTACAGAGGCATTGGCATGGCAGGTGTTGTTCATCGCTACCACAGGTTGGGAAGGAGAAAATACCATGAAAGAATGTATGCTGAGTGTGCCAAACCACGTGCGCAATACACTACAGAGGAACTTTGGGAGGGATGATATCAAGTACATTGCAGACCTTGTCAGGCCAAAGTTACAGCACAAAACCAAAAGGAGTCATGCTCTGTCTGTGGAGGAACAGTGCCTAATTGCACTGCGCTTTTATGCCTCTGGGACTTTCTATCAGGTTGTTGGTGACAATATGAGAGTGGACAAATCAATTGTTAGTAATTTGGTGAAAGCTGTCTCAGTTGAATTGGCCAGTCTGGTCAATGAATTTGTTTCATTTCCCAAGGATGACCAAATGGTGCAAACTAAGCAAAGTTTCTTTCTTTTGGGGAACATGCCTAATACTATTGGTGTTATTGATTGTACTCATGTGCACATTCAAGCACCTCGTGAAAGGGAGTGGCAGTATGTGAACTGAAAAGGGAGGCACAGCATCAATGTCCAACTTGTGGCCAACGCTGACCTCATCATCACAAATTGTGTTGTCAAGTGGCCAGGGTCTGTCCATGATGCACGTATCCTGAGGGAAAGCGCACTATACAGAAAGCTCCAGTCCAACCGACCAAATGGCATAATATTAGGAGACAGTGCTTATCCACTCCTAACATGGCTGATGACCCCTTTTCCAGTTGCAAACACACGTGAGCAGGTAGGCTTCAAGTCTGCACATTGCAAAACAAGATGCGCAATTGAGCGCTTAAATGGAGTCCTGAAGAAGTGCTTTGCATGCCTTAACTACTTGCGGGTGGAACCCAAGGTGGCATGCAATATAATACTAGCCTGTATTGTCTTGCATAACATTGCCACCAGGCGTAATGTTCCACTTGATGACATATATGATGGACCTGAGCCTGATGAAGTGCAACCAGAGCAACCTTCAATGTTCGCTCCAAATAAGGGCCAGACTGGACGTGTGATCAGGGATGCAATTGTAAGACATTACTTCTGACTGATGACTTGAGTAATAGTAATTGTCATTTTCTTTAAAATACAATGGACAGTAGAGCTTTTTGAGCTTTGAGATTTTGTTTGAATACTGATATTTCACAGGGATTTTTTTCCTTTGACTATACCAAAAGGTTTCATGTCTTATTCCCTACTTTATTTACATTGTCACTGTCCTAGTTCAACAATTGTACAAAATATAAATAGATGTATACATCACCTGCAAACATAGCTTTTTTGATCAATTTTCAAGTTTTATTTTATTCAGAAATCCACACTGAATCCTCCTCTGTGTTGGGATCAGGATTATCCTGATTTTTGGGATCAAATGTGTCCTAATTAATACACAAACATTTGAACAATACAAAAGACTGTTTGACCCTTATTAAAACTGAGATTGGATTAGGTGATCTGATCTGATTCCAGAATCCCTCTTTTCCCTTTGAACAACCCATTTTCAAGATTCAATCCAATCTGTTATCACAAATCCCATTGGATTACTTTTGAACAACTGGGCCCAGGAGACTAGCATCAGATTTTTCCCAAGCAGCATAGTGCAAGAAACTCAGTTGCTGTTGAGGTCCCAACTGATGTAAGAACCTCAAAAAATTTGGAATTTTTTTGTGTGTCTGGACAAATATAGCAGTAGTTTTAGCAAAAACATACTTTTTTGAGTATTTCATATTATATCATGTAATACTCTTAGGATTTGTTCAAGTCACACATCATAGGTTTAAACTTCTGGCAACTAAGCTACTTTCCAATAAAATAACTCTCACTCTAATAGTTAGATTTAGTGTCTTTAAGTAAGTGAAATCTTACTCATTTAAACAGAGTGTTGGCTTGGTATTTTTATGTCATTTTCCCCTCATTATAAATATTAAATGACAGTGGCAACTATATTAGTAGATATACTAATACCAGTATATAATAATAATAAAAATAATTCTTTAACTTTATATAGCACTTTTCTCACTACTCAAAGTGCTCTCCATGCAGGAAGGACCCAGGACAAAAATCCATGATCTCCTTACTGTGAGGTAGCACTGCTACCACTGTGCCATAATTAGAACATTAGAACATTAGAACACTCTAGACGAGAACAGGCCATTCAGCCCAACAAAGCTCGCCAGTACTATCCACTTATTTCTTCGAAGAAAACATCAAGTCGAGTTTTGAAAGACCCTAACGTCTTACTGTCTACCACACTACTTAGTAGCTTATTCCAAGTTTCTATCGTTCTTTGTGTAAAGAAAAACTTCCTAATGTTTGTGCGAAATTTACCCTTAACAAGTTTCCAACTGTGTCCCCGTGTTCTTGATGAACTCATTTTAAAATAACAGTCTCGATCCACTGCACTAATTCCCTTCATAATTTTAAACACTTCAATCATGTCACCTCTTAATCTTCTTTTGCTTAAACTGTAAAGGCTCAGCTCTTTTAATCTTTCCTCATAATTCAACCCCTGTAGCCCTGGAATCAGCCTAGTCGCTCTTCTCTGGACCTTTTCTAGTGCTGCTATGTCCTTTTTGCAGTCTGGAGACCAAAACTGCACACAGTACTCAAGATGAGGCCTCACCAGTGCATTATAAAGGCTGAGCATAACCTCCTTGGACTTGTACTCTACACATCGTGCTATATATCCTAACATTCTGTTAGACTTCTTAATGGCTTCTGAACACTGTCGGGAAGTCGATAGCTTAGAGTCCACTATGACTCCTAAATCCTTCTCATAAGGTGTACTCTCGATTTTCCGACCGCCCATTGTGTATTCAAACCTAACATTTTTACTTCCAATGTGCAATACTTTACATTTACTGACATTAAATTTCATCTGCCACAAATCTGCCCAAGCCTGTATGCTATCCAAGTCCTTCTGTAATGATATAACGGATTCCAAATTATCTGCTAATCCACCTATCTTGGTATCATCTGCAAACTTAACCAGCTTGTTACTTATATTACTATCTAAATCATTTATATATATTAAAAATAGCAGCGGCCCTAGCACTGACCCCTGTGGAACACCACTCTTAACATCAGCCAGTTCTGATGAGGTTCCTCGCACCATCACCCTTTGCTTCCTGTGTCTGAGCCAATTCTGCACCCATCTACAAACATCACCCTGAACTCCCACCTCTTTTAATTTGATGCCCAACCTCTCATGTGGCACCTTATCAAATGCTTTCTGAAAGTCCAGATAAATAATATCATAAGCTCCACTTTGATCGTATCCTTTTGTTGCCTCCTCATAGAATTCCAGCATGTTAGTAAAACACGACCTCCCTTTTCTGAATCCATTCTGACTACTTAGAATAACTCCTGTCCTTGCCAGGTGTTGCTCGATCTTATCCTTAATAATTCCTTCCATTAATTTTCCTGTGATGCATGTTAAGCTTACTGGCCTATAGTTGCTTGGATCTGCCCTGTCACCCTTTTTATATAATGGGATGATATTTGCCATTTTCCAGTCCTTCGGAATCTCTCCAGTGCGCAGTGACTTCCTAAAAATATGCTTCAAGGGTTTATATATGTACTCGCTAGCCTCCTTAAGAACATGAGGATAAATATTATCTGGTCCTGGTGATTTGTTCGATTTCATCTTATTTAATCTGATATCACGTCTAATTGAGTATCTAGCATTTAAATATTTTAAGATTATTTGTAAAATATATTTAATTTGTATGTATCTCCATCCATCCATCCATTTTCCAACCCGCTGAATCCAAACACAGGGTCACTGGGGTCTGCTGGAGCCAATCCCAGCCAACACAGGGCACAAGGCAGGAACCAATCCCAGGCAGGGTGCCAACCCACTGCAGGACACACACAAACACACCCAGCACACACTAGAGCCAATTTAGAATCGCCAATCCACCTAACCAGCATGTCTTTGGACTGTGGGAGGAAACCGGAGCGCCCAGAGGAAACCCACGCAGACACGGGGAGAACATGCAAACTCCACGCAGGGAGGACCCGGGAAGCGAACCCAGGTCCCCAGGTCTCCTAATTGCAAGGCAGCAACGCTACCCACTGCGCCACTGTGCTGCCCTTGTATGTATCTTGTATTCCAAAAAAAGATCAAATATAGCTCCGAAAACACCTAATGAATAGACCAGGGGTCACCAGCTCCAGTCCTGGAGGACCACCGTGGCTGTAGGTTTTCATTCTAACCCTTTTTTTAATGAGTGCCCTGTTTGTGCTGAAATTAACTTCTTTCTTAAGATTTGTTCCCCTGAAATTCTTCCTTGTTCCTCTGAATTGCTTCATTTCTTTCCTTAAATGGCACTCAAACAGAAATATGTGAAGTGAAGGAGTCAACAGAAGACCAACTAAGTCAGGGCCTCAAACTCCAACCAATTTCAGGGTTAGAATGAGAACCTGCAGCCACGGTGGTCTTCCAGGATTGGATTTGGTGACCCCTGGAATAGACTGTAAGAACAAAATTTTAAATTAATGGCAACAGTTGATACTAAACATGAGAGAGACCAGTATTTAAAGAGATTCTGCAAAAAACCAAATTTCCCCTGCGGACAAATAAAGTTCTGTCTATCTAGCTGTATTTTCCATTCAAAATCTGCAACCTGAATGTATACGGACCAAAATGTCAAAGTGTAAATAGAAAATCATTATTGTGAAAGAAATGTCTAGTACAAAACCCTATATCTAGATGCTTTTTTTGGCTAACTTGACGAATTTTGCCCTTCCTGAGTTATAGCAAAGGTCCAGCAGAGAAGTATTCTAAGAAAGATCAGCTGTATCTATGGTAAAGTTTCCCTTTTATAATAAATTAAAACTTGCCTCTGAGGAGTAACAAATTAATTAGCATGCTGGTGTATTATTATAATTGTTTGCTATATGACAGGATGTGAGTGAGAGGATGAGTAGATACCAATGTGACAACATGCACGTATAATATCAGTATCTTTCTGATCGCCATCATTGAATCCATTTACTAAACCTGCTTCTGCAGAGCAGGGTTCCAGGAAAGTTTCCTCCCACAGTCTAAAGATATGCAGGTTAGATGGCATGGTGATGCTAAATTGGACCTAGTAAGTGGACTATCACCCTGTCCAGTTATTGTTCCTGTCTTGTGCCTGATGCTTGCTGAGATAGACTCTAGCATCCATGTGACATGATTTAATCAATATTAAATCACAGAGACAAAATAGAGGTAGAGGAAGAGGTGGCCGAGTACACAGGGTTGTTCCTGATGAAATAAGAGCCACCATGTATGTAGTTTATTTACAAAACAATAATCCCCAGTTTATTATAAAAGTCAGACATTAGTAGAGTTACGGTTGCTCCTTTGTAAATGCTGCTGGTTAATAATGCTGTAGAGATGTATTGTATGCCATGCATTTTTTTTTTACAAAATAATACTAGTGACATCGGCATGAATGGCGAGGAAAAGCATGGCACAGCAACAGTGTTTTCTCACAGAGGTTTGCGTGTCTCCTTGTGGTGTCATTACAGCGTGACAGTGAAAATATATAACCTTAAACAACCTTTCTATAAAGATTTCTAGTACATAAAAAAGCCAGATATATCAATATTATGCCTGTTCAGTCAATTATATGAGATTCTTTGTTTTAATTGTTGATTGTTAAGGCTTTCAAGGGGGGCAGTCCAAGTGAGAGAGGCCAGGTGAGAAAACACTAAATTCTCCAAGGTGACTGAAACCAATTAAGCATATCTTGTGAAGACAAATGTAACTGCTAAAGAAAATACGTTTCTCATGCAGATGAGTTTTTTCTTTGAGAAACACTAAACGATGTATATCTGGGTTTTTTAAAGAGGACCACCATAGCATCACTCACACATAGGCATGCATCGTAAAAGAGTAAAAGTGTAAAGTTCCACAACAAGGTGTGGCATTGCAGTAACAAAGCACAAATTGGTGATAGCTTCACCAAAATAATCCTTAAATCTTAAAGAAATAAACAAACAGTAGTAAAAGTATTTGATTTTGGAGAAGGATGATGCAGTGCTCAAACACTGAGCCGGACACAAACACACTAAATGTGGATTGCTCAGGATATACCAACACCCGGTGTGACTTCTATAATCTTCCGCTTTCAAAGAACACAGTGAGATGTCTAAATTCACCATCTGAACCCAGTCATGGGAGACAAAGACATCCTTCTAATTAAAATATCCTGTTTCATTTGAAAGAATGCATGATTCGTTAATGGTCTCAGGCTCTGTGAGGAACATGCCTGCTATGTTTCCATGCCTCCCATGTGTGGAATACAACAGAATATTAAATATATATTGTGTACATGTATGCAACTCAAAAATAGTGGTCTAAATGCTATAAAACCTTCCATATAGACAACGAGACACATGTGGAAGAAATTATTCCAAAGTCAGAGCAAATTAACAATTCTAAAGGTCCACAAGAAGTTAGATCAGCACAGGAATCTGTCTAAAGAGCTTCTGGGGAACAAAACACTTGGCTGTGTTTCTCTGGCCGATCATCCCTGCTTTTTTGTTTAGATTTAATAAAAACATAATTTTTGTTAATTTGGATTGTTTGAACTATCTTCTAATGGAATTATACAGAGGTGCCTTCTTCACTATATATGTAGTGGAAGTGCAAGTGAAATATTATTGCACAAATATTTCACGGAATATCTTTTACCTTCCAGAAGTGGGACTTCTACTGTCAGTAAAAAACTAACCAGATTGAAAACTGCTATAACTTCTTAATCCTGGACAGATGCAGGAGCAGCAGGAGCACGTTGACTCCACAGTCCTGCATTTTGGAAGTTCACCAATACGCAGTCTAAACCGCTAACCAATTCACTACTTTTTGTTTTAGCATTACTACAAATGAAATCTTGTTTGAAATACTAGTCTGTTTACGTGTTAGGCTGAATAAAAATGTAAAGAACATAGTCATATTCTGTTTTATTTTAGCATGCACAACTTATATATAATTTCTTAAAATTAAAAAACATTTTAAAACAGGCCACCTCTTTATTTCTTTCATTTGTCTCACATAAAGTGGTGTATGAACTTGCTCCTGTGCAGTTCTTCCTTACATACAGTAGATGTTTTGTCATCTGGGTTTTTCATTTTCCATACAAATTGTCTGATGCCAAGCAGGTCAGCTGATTTTACTGGCAGGCAGGGCATAAAACCAGTGAAACTACTAAAATTTTATGTAACAATTGAATTATTAATGCCACTTTGCTCTGGTCTTGATAACATATCAGAGCAGATATTCAATTCAGGATGTGATTTCAAATAACAAAAGAATTTAAATTAACTGGAAAGTTTTAATCAATCACCTGTTGGTAGTAATGCGCATCTGAAAGATCTGATGGAGTCAGCCTGTAAAAGCCAATGGTCATAGCTTGCCCAGATATCTCTTAGACACATTTTGAGTCTTGACAGGACATTGTTGATCTTAATGCACATGGGTTAACATGTAAGCATAGTGGCCTGCACCATGTAATAGAATATACAGTCTAGCTGGGACCCTGTGTGCTCAGATATTTTTTATGTGGTGGTCTGATATCTCCTTTGAAATCTTTAAAGTGTTGTCTCAGTCAAAGTTTACCAATGCTGGTCTTGAAAATCCATCCATCCATCCATCCATCCATCCATCCATCCATCCATCCATCCATCCATCCATCCATCCATCCATCCATCCATCCATCTTCAAACCCACTTACAGTTTTTTTCAATCGCTTTGGTGCATGTCTCAGATCAGAATTGAAATTTTCAAAACTACTTGTTCACACTCCATATATCCTTATCAGTTGTGCACATCTTTCCCATTGTACATCCGTGCAACTGATTGTGTGCAATTGTCTGCTGTTTTTGACATTCTCATTTGCTTTTGTCAAAATGCATTATGTTTGATCTCTGTTAATTAGTCCTTCCACTCAAAACATCTACTCATTATTTCATTGCTTTAGTCATTCTGTGCAAAAAATGATGAACTAGTGTCACAATCTGTCTAGCATATTTATTTATGTATTTGGAAAATCTGAAATTTGTAACAGTATTGAGTAATTGGTCTCAGGTTGACTCATAACCTATAATCATGAGGCATTAGCTGAACCAACAATAAACCAATCCTCTACAATTGTTCAGAGGTGAGTTCCATGAACCTTCAATTTACTATAGCATACATATATATATATATATATATATATATATATATATATATATATATATATATATATATATATATATACCAAGCAAAACACAGATTCCTGAAACATTTTCCTACATAGTAATGGACCAACCACAAGCTAATGAACAGGCTCAACAGCTTGGAAGTAGGCGAGTTAGGATGCAGGGTGGAAGAGTAAAGAGACAAAATAGAGGTAGACGAAGAGGAGGCAGAGTACACAGGGTTGTTCCTGATGAAATAAGAGCCACCATTGTGGACCACATTTGTCAAGCTAGTTGACGGGTACAGCCAAATATTGGGCAAACTACTGTGTCCTCAATCATACAAACATTTTGTCGGGAGAACAGGTGGGTACTGTAATGTAAAAATATGTATATTGTAAAGCTTCAAAGTACAGAGTCTGCAGTAACTTGCCTTTCTGTATATTTTCATTATGCAGTTTAAGCTGTATTATACACTAGTATATTTACTGTATTATTTTCTCCATTGTACAATACTGTCCAAATAGGACTATAAGACTACCTCACAGGGATGGTCGAAGGCATCTTTTTTACTATTCAACAAGAGGAGGCCATTTCTGCCATGGTGGCTGCAAATAATGCCATTTGACTACAGGAGATACAGAGCTGTAATTGAAGACAACAATGTATTTGAGAACATCCTAATTGTAAGTGTCTCAGCAAAGTACTGAAAAGACACCAAATGAGCATGAAATAAATCAACCAGGTCCCATTTGAAAGAAATGGTGACAGTAAAGGAGCTGCGTTACCAATATATTCAGGTAAAATATTTATTTGCATACTGTAATTTACAGTAAACAGTACAACTTTAGTTATATTTCTGCATAGTACAATAAAGTAAGTAAAATCTGAACAGGTTTGCATCATTTTGATGAAATATGTACTGTAGTACTGAAACTGAAGACACTGAAAAAATGTCACTTGTGCATTTTCAAACAATATTCCAAAAATCCTACTTACAGTATATCCAGTCTCTTGCAATTAATCCCTGATCAGTAAACACAGTAATCTGAAACTTTTTAGTACAGAAATTGTCATATCACACAGAAAATATGTTACCTTATGGATTTTCAGACAGTGTTACCAAAATCCTTGTCAAAATTTTCAATACAGATCAAACAATTATATTGAAAACATCTTCACGCATTTTGACCATCTTGTTCATAGGCAATGGTGCAAGAATTTGTCATTCTGATGGCACTGACAGTTTCACTGACACAAATATTTGCTTTTGGGGCAAAGACTAAGCATTCTGAGCAAGTTTCTTGCTTTTGCAGGTAATACACTGTGTTTTGCGGTTTGCACATATTGATCTGAGAAATGCACATACTGTTGCGCAAACATAAATTATATTTCCAGAAATGCACCAAAGTGATTGGGAAAAACTATAATACAGTTCGTGGGACTGGAGCCTATCCTAGGACCATTGGGTGCAAGGCATGAAGCAAACCTGGATGAGGTGTCAGTTCATTACAGAATGTGCAGACTCCAAAGAGACAGTTCCTGATCACTGGAATCAAAATGTAGCAGTAAGTATGCCACTGTCCTACCCTCCTTAAAGCCAGTTTCGGTTAATTGTAAGCAAGTCACAACTTTAAGATCTTGTAGCTATTTTTATCTAAGTTCTGAACTGCAACGATGCATAAAATTAACTGAGCAATTAGTCTTGTAAAGTTGCCTGGTTTACTGAAAAGTACAGCTTTGCAAAAAGTCTAAATAAACCTTTGCTGTCTGTAGAAGAGATCAAGGGACTAAATAAATCCAGCTCTAGCTATGTACTGAATCCTCAGCAACCTGGTGTCATGGAATTAGTGTAGGGTTGCATCAGTGTATGTCTGCAAAGGAAATAAAGATTAACAGTTATTTCCATGCTGATAATGAAGGAAGATCAAATAAAACATTTCGGCTGTATAACTTTCATCAGGCATGCAACTGAAAAGAAAAGAGCAGGAAACATATAAAAGAGTGGAAGGAGGGAACAATGCCAAGGATCAGACCTTTGATAGTTGTGTATGGCTCTCAATTCTCATGTGGCTTGGTATAAGAGTACTAGGGAAATGCGGAAGACTCATCTTAGGGGTTATAGAGTGGCTAGTCCCCCCCCCCCCACTTAAAATTCTCAGTATCATAGAATACATGATTTTGAAAAGTTAAAAAGATTAGTCTGGGAGATGCTGGTGGAGGCTAAAGCCAAGCAGGCTTGGTATTATAATATATAATACTCAAAAAAATGTTTAATCATAGTATAGGATCAAGTCAATGAAACTTCTGGGATATTGATCTGGCCAGTTAAGTAGCAGAGTGGCCCTTGTTACCACTTATGTAATGGTTGACCCCTTACCCAGACCGGCCACTACACTACCAAGACTTATTCCGTGGATTACCTGAGGTTTCTTGCTCTATTAACAAGCCGTACTCCTTACAAGTTGTCTTATTTTTTCCTGACATGACGAAGTAATCAGAAAACAGTAAACAGATATGTAAAATCAAACACTGATATATTGGAAAATGAAAAGACAGACAAATATTCAATAATATATATATATATATGTGCGTGCAAAACACCACTATCCCAAAAACACCAGTGACTAATTATTATATGAGACATGAATATACAAATATTTACATTAACCCTCCCTTGCCTCTAAACAATAAACAAAAGCACGTAAGACAATTACAAACATGGATTGGATAAACACAGCAATTGAAAATGTGGTGATATATGAGTCCAAAATAAAGTCTGGCGGTATTGAAACTGGCTGTAGTGATATTGTGCTCCTTCCCGAAAACAAAAATGACCACACCGTGAAAAGTCCTGGCAATGGCTGGAATGAATTTGAACCCTGGGATTTCTCGTCTCTGGCTGTTGTGATGTAGAATCAGTTGTTGAAAAAGCAGGCAGTGGAATGATGCAATGATCAGCAGTGATGAGTTTGTAAATGGATGGTTAAATTGTCTTGTTTTTTCTCGTTTTGTCTCCTCTCTCACTCCTCACCTCTGCTCCTCTTTTTTAAATATAGAATGTCCCAGATGTAACAGGTGGATCCAACAGTAAACGGGACGATGAAAACAAAACGCACTCGGCACAAACATAGAACATGCTATTATTATGTAGCCCCGCTACAAATCAGTTTCAGCTAGTTTGGTGTTAATGAAATTAACAACAGGTGTACTAGAGGGGCAACAATGAGACGACCCCAAAACAGGAGTGGTTTAGCAGGTGGAGGCCACCGACATTTTCCCTCCTCATCTTTTCTGACTGTTTATTCACTAGTTTTGCATATGGCTATGGTCAGTGTCACTACTGGTAGTATGAGGCAATACCTGGACCCTACAGTGGTTGCACAGGTAGTCCAACTTCTCCAGGATAGACATCAATACATTCAATTGCCAGAAGTTTTGCTGTGTCTCCCAGCACAGGGCATGGAGGAGATTCCAGGAGACAGGCAGTTACTCTAGGAGAGCTGGACAGGGTTGTGGAAGGTCCTTAACCCATCAGCAGGACCGGTATCTGCTCCTTTGGGCAAGGAGGAACTCGATGAGTGCTGCCAGAGCCCTACAAAATGACCTCCAAAAGGCCATTGATGTGAATGTCTCTGACCAAACAATCAGAAACAGACTTTATGTGGGTGGCTTGAGGGCCCAACGTCCTCTAGTGGGCCCTGTGCTCACTGCCTGGCACCATGGAGCTTGATTGGCATTTGCCATAGAATGCCAGAATTGGCAGGTCCACCACTGGCACCCTGTGCTTTTCCCAGATGAGCGCAGGTTCACCCTGAGCACATGTGACAGATGTGAAAGGGTCAGGAGAAGCCATGGAGAATGTTATGCTGCCTGTAAAATCATTCAGCATGACCAGTTTAGTGGTGGGTCAGTGATGGTCTGGGGAGGCATATCCATGGAGGAACACACAGACCTCTACAGGCTAGACAACGGCACCTTGACTGCCATTAGGTATCGGGATGAAATCCATGGACCCATTGTCAGACCCTATGCTGGTGCAGTGGGTTCTGGGTTCCTCCTGGTGCACAACAATGCCCAGCCTCATGTGGTGACAGTATGCAGGCAGTTCCTGGAGGATGAAGAAATTGATACCATTGACAGGCCCCCACGCTAGCCTGACCTAAATCCAATAGAACACCTCTGGGACATTATGTTTCTCTCCATCTGATACCGCCAGGTTCCACCTTAGACTGTCCAGGAGTTCAGTGATGTCCTGGTCCAGATCTGGGAGGAGATCCCCCAGGGCACCATCCATCATCTCATTAGGAGCATGCCCCGACGTTGTCAGGAATGCGTACAAGCAAGTGGGGGCCATACAAACTACTGAGTATGATTCTGAGTTGCTGCAATGAAATTTTGGCAAAATGGACTAGCCTGCCACATAATTTTTTTACTTTGATTTTCGGGGTGTCTTTGAATCCAGCCGTTTGTAGGTTGATAATTTTCATTTCCATCAAACAATGTGGCCTCCTTTCATTCCTAACACATTACTCAGTCCATATCAGTATAGATATACAACATGAATTTTTTTCCCATTGAGATCTGATGTGTTTTCAATGTGTTCCTTTAATTTTTTTGAGCAGTTTTATATAGCTTGGCTGAGGATCCCTCATCTCTCCAAAGCAGTCTCCAAATTCACTGCCAAACTCATGTCAAAATGGTTTGGACTAGCTGTGACAATGAAACAGATAGTACCAGTTAATTATCAGATCAAATAATAGTCGGTTGAAGAGGATAAAATAGACACATATCATGTGACCAGCATGAAACCCTACTTTGGTCCAGAGGAGGTTTAGTGGATGAGGAATCTGTAACGAGTCTTGTAGTGTCTGCATCCTTTTTATCTGTTTGTTTCTGTAACACTATCTTGCCAGTGAGGCAAAACAGGTGGCAGGGTAAAAAGTATGAATGAGTCCAATGGAGATGGTCAAGAACGGGAATGGGTGAAGCTTATCTGGGAAGCCCTCATGTAAAAGGATGAGTGGAACAATGAAAGGGCATTAGGTAAGATAAAGGATAAAGAGCCACAGACATAGAACGTGAAGTTGATGACCCACTCAGAATTTAAGATGCCCAGGTGAACTCTTATTTGTGAGGCATTTGGAAGGGAAAGTGTGGGAATTAGGCTTAGTTGTAGTCTAATGACACCTACCAGTAGGCCATTCAAACTACACTTAACGATTAGGAGAGCAATGTACCACCAATCTTATCATCCATTTTTTCATAATCAGACTAGTTTTCTGCAGTGTCATTTATAAGGGCTCTATCCATTTAAACAGTATGTTGATTCCCATGGCATCATTTCTGAAACTTTGCATGGATCTGAGTATGAAAATATGTGCATACCTGTGGCTAACATTTGCAGTATGTCACTATGATTGGTAAAATTTATTTTCATTGCATATGATTTTTCTCATATGAGCAGAAACCAGACACATTTAGGTAAGCCAACTGACAGAAAAGACATGTGAGACAAGCTGACTGATGGGGGGGTGGGTGATTCATGGCACAAACAACTGGAAGATGGAATGGCAGGATAGTTACCATGAATTCCATGGGGCAGGGATCTGTATTGAATAAAGCAGGGTTGACTCATTGTCTTGAAGTTTATTTCAGAACCATGCAATTCCTCTGAGAGAGACTACCAGACACATGGAGAAATGACAACTGGAAGGCAGGTTAGAGAGAAGGACGGAAAACATGTAAAGGACACACAAGCAAGCTATTTTAAAAGGGCTGATGTCTGATTGACCGATATGGATAAAAAACAGAGTTTGTCATAATTGATGAGAACAGGTGAAGGCATTAATAACCAGTCTGCCCGTCTGGTAGTTGACTATATATGAGAAGAATTCTATGAATCTATAATAATAAAAGGCAAAGCCCTCACTGACTGACTCACTCACTCACTGACTGACTGACTGACTCATCACTAATTCTCCAACTTCCCGTGTAGGTGGAAGGCTGAAATTTGGCAGGCTCATTCCTTACAGCTTACTTACAAAAGTTAGGCAGGTTTCATTTCGAAATTCAAAGCGTAATGGTCATAACTGGAACATATTTTTTGTCCATACACTGTAATGGAGGAGGCGGAGTCACGTATCGCGTCATCACGCCTCCTACGTAATCACGTGAACTAAAAACAAGGAAGAGATTTACAGCACGAGTCACACGCGGGAACGAAGGTAAATGACGTTAATTTTTGACTGTCTTTTAATACTGTGTAAGCATACATATTAACACATGTGCAATTAAACGTGTGCATTTACGGGGTGATTTCTCAGGCTTAAAAGCTCGCCTTTTACTAAAAAGGTAAATGCAAAACTATTTTCAATCAGTTTATTGAAACGCTCCCGTTAAGGATTGCAATAACATATTCGCGAGATAAAAGAACGAAGTAGGGGGAAATGGAGGAACAGCTGCAAACAGCGAAGAGCAAAAAATTAATTAAACAATTGAGAACGGAGCGAGTTAAGCATACAAGCATGTTCATAAGGGAAACAAAGCACGGTGTAAAACGTAAGTTTAAATTAAGTTTATAGAAACGCTCCCGCTGCGGATTGCAATAACATATTCGCGAGATAAAAGTTTAATGAGAAGACACGAGGTATAAACGAACCACACGCCGTGGCGCAACGTTAGGGGCAACAGTTTCAACCATTCTATGATCTGCTTCTCGCAACTGAAAGACGGCACATGGCGGATGTTAGCCGACTTGCTGACCGCAACGTTAGGGGCTTCAACTATGGCGCTGACGCCACATTTCAGTGCCAACACTTTGCAGACTGTACTTAAAAGACACGCCCTCCTCACTGGACAGTTAAAAACACCAATCAAACTAACGATGACATCAAGTATTACCCAATCAAAAGTAGGAAAGGAGGCATCTTCATAAAATGCGTGTGGAATGATTTGCATGAGACGCTGCTTTAAAAAAAAAATGATAAAAAAAATACGGGATAAATCCCGTCCAGTATTGATTCAAAACGGGACGCGCAATTTATGTGAATGTATGTATGTATATATCTATGTCTATATATATATATGTAGATATGTAAATTTGTATATGTATATATATGTTTATGTCCTGCGGTGGGTTGGCACCCTGCCCAGGATTGGTTCCCTGCCTTGTGCCCTGTGTTGGCTGGGATTGGCTCCAGCAGACCCCCGTGACCCTGTGTTCGGATTCAGCGGGTTGGAAAATGGATGGATGGATGGATATATATGTTTATGTGGATGTGTATATACGTATGTATATGTACATATGTGTATATGTAGATATGTATATATATATATGTATATATATGTTTATGTGTGTGTGTGTGCATATTATATATATAAAAGACAGCAACACTCATAACATATATATATAATATATGTATATATATATATATATATAATATATGTGTATATATATATATATATATATAATATATAAATATATATATATATATAATATATGTGTATATGTATGTATATATATATATATATATATATATATGACAGCAACACTCATAACAATGACAACACAATTACATTGACAATCATGTTACGTTATTTTTAAAATGTTTCCTTTACTTTTTCATAACCTCTTTAACACACTACTTCTCCGCTGCGAAGCGCGGGTATTTTGCTAGTATGTTAATATGTGAGTGGCTATAATGACAAGGATCCAACAAGAAGTCAGAAGCATCTCTATGCCGTCGAACTTTCTGCTGGATGGGGCATATGGTCATCGGCATTACCCCACTTGAAGAACTGGCTGTGGTAACTGTACTGTCCCTTGGCTTCTCTCCAGCCTGAATATGTATGTATAAATGGATTACACTTGTATTATGGGAATGGAAGTTATCATTTAAAGCAAGTTAAATACATATATATGTCTTTTTATACCATGTTTCTCTGGTCTGATTATTTTTCTACCATGGTTACGAAAGGGATGGGTACTGGCTCTAGTCTGTTCTTCATCAAGAAATGACACATCCCAGGGGAGAAAGAGGGCCCCCTCCTGGTTACAATGCCGAAAAACCAGGAAAATGCGTAAAACAAAAAAAGAAAAATCAATTTTATAAAGCCTGGTGTACACACATAAATCACAATCACCTTGGAAATGTGAGCACTTCTGCAACACTGCCATGACACATCCATATATAGAGAGCAGGCCAATCACAAAAGCAGCTCTCAGTGCATCTCTTATTTTGTGTCTGGTTTTTGTTTTTAAATAATGTAAAATTGCATCTTTTGTTTTCTTTTACTAGTTTATTTCTAAATACTTTATGCTTTATAACATCTGCAAAAGATTTTTAATTTTAATTCTTATCACCTTTGAAATCCAATAGGACATTTACGCACTACCTGTGCAGGAAATCGCAGGTGGCTGGGGTTGTTCATTTACAGCCAGGATGCGCTGCTATCAATGAGAACAGTTACCAGTTACTCCCCGTGTACTATTAATACTGTATACTAAATGAATTAGGCTTTGAAACCCAGAAAGCAAGGAAAGAAAGGTGGACGTGGAGTATGTCTAAGAAAGGAGAAGTTTTAAAAAGCCTTTGCCAACTATCATTATGAGCAACGCACAGTCCTTGATGAATAAACTGGACAAGCTAAGAGCATCTGCACAATACGTCCACGAGTACCGTAAAAATAGCATGATGTGCTTTACTGAGACTGAGGTCTAGGAATACTGACTAGGATACACCTGTTGAAGTAGATGGATTTGTTTGTGTATGGCAAGACAGAAACCCAGCTTCTGGTGAGCAGTTGGGTCGTGGGATCTGCCTTTGTATTAATAAAAGTTGGCACAAGAATATCACTGTAAAAGAGCGAATCTGCACAATGAATATTGAACTTCTCAACACTGGACTTCACCTATACTATATACTACAAGAGTTTAATCAATTATTTGTGACAGTTGTTTACACACCACCACTTGCTGATATGGGAGCTTTAGTTGAAACAATTCTGAAAACTGTAGAGAAACTGAAAACCAAATCACCTGGCTCTTAAAAAAACTTGTGATGGGTGAGTTTAGTTTATGCAATCTGGAACCAGTATTACCACATTATCATCAGTACATAAATATTAATACTAGAGGAGGCAAAGCACTAGACAAGTGTTAAGGAAACATCCATGGCACCTACAGTACATATCATACATCATACAGACTAGAAACTGAAACAAGTAAAACAGCCATACGAAAAAACACAAAACTGTTGCAATCACAGTGGAGAAGAACTGCAGGAATACTCCTTCGGATTTGCTGACATCCTCACAGTCGCTGAGTGAGGCAACTTACACAGTAAGTGCAAATATGAAATTCTGTGAGTCAATGATAATTAAGGAAAGAGCTGTCAAGGTGTACCCAAAGAGTAAGCCATGGGTCACTTAAGAAATTAAACTATTACTATTAGAAAAACAACATGCCCATCAAGAAAATAAGATAGAAGAAAAACAAATTTCTCAGCAAAGAATTAATTACATCTTGCCTGAAGAAGGGGCCTGAGTTGCCTCGAAAGCTTGCATATTGTAATCTTTCTAGTTAGCCAATAAAAGGTGTCATTTTGCTTGGCTTTTCTCTACAGGTCAATTAAATAAAATTAAAAGATGTATGGGGGAAAAATAAAGATGTGGTTTAATTATAACAATCCAAAGCAGGTTTGGAAAGGCCTAAAAACAATCACAAGCTTTTAGTAGACATACTTAATAACTTTTTTACCACATTTGAAATGAGAGATTTTAGTACCCAAATTGCAGCAGTATAGGAGTTTCTGTATAAAAACACCAGGAATACTGCTGAGATGGAGGCCACTTTAACTGAAAGGTTGAAAGGCTTACAGCAGGTTAAAACAAACAAAGCAGAGGGGCCAGACGGCATATCAGGTCAGCTCTTAAAGTCCTGTTGTAAGCAGCTCTCTCAAGTTTTTTAATTGCTTTTTAACTGGTCTCTGTCCTGTTGTATTGAACCTAAGCTGTGGAAACAATCAGTCATTACCCCAATTTGTAAGGTTTCCAGGCCAATGGCATTCACCTCTATTCCAAGGAAATGCTTTGAACATTTGGTGAAAAACATTTTAATGACAGAGACAAATACTTTTCAAGATAAGAATAGTTTGCTTACTGGGTAAACAAAAGTGTGTAAGATGCTCTGCTTGTAATCTTTCATCAAATCCACACCTTTCTTGAAAATCCTGGTTCATAGGTCATAGATTTTTCTTCAGTGTTCAATACCAGCCGGCCTCACATGCTGACTGGGAAACTGAACAGTATGCATGTTAACCCAATTATCACATTATGGATTTAGGATTTTCTTTTAAACTGTTTACATTATAGTTTGAGGACTTTCTTTTAAATCGTTCTTAGACAGTCAAAGTACAGGACACTTTTTCAAAAGCCATTCATTCAAACACAGGGGTGTGTCTTAAATCCATTACTATTTACTCTGTACACAAGTGACCTGAGACAGAACAATGACCACTGTTCCATTATCAAGTATACTGATGACACCTTGCTCAAAGGATACATATCTGGGGAGGATGAAAGCCACTATCTAAATCAAGTAAACTAGTGCAATAAGAACTATCTTACTCTGAGAGTCAAAAAGACCAAAGAAACGATATTTGACTTTAAGAGGCAGAAATCTGTTTGTTCACTCATTGTTGTTCTGCGGGAGGAGTTAGAATTACTGATTGAATATAAACACTTTAGAACTAACCTAGATAACAATCTTAACTGGAATACAAATACACAAAAAAATTCTCTAAATGCAATCAGCACTTATTTCTTCTCTGTAAACTCCAACTGTTTAAAGTAGACAAAGACCTCATGTTGTCCTTTAATCACAGTATAATCCAGTCTGTAATCACTTTCAGCTTCATTGCCTGGTTTAGTAGCCTGACAAACCAAAATGTAAAAAAGCTCGCTCCAGCAGAATACTAAGCATGCAGCTAAAGTTATTGGTGCTGCTGTACAGTAGATGATGTGGTAAATGTGTGTCAGAGGACAATGCTGAAGAAACTGGAAATCATCTCAACTGATGACAGACAATCATTACATGTAGATCTTAACCTCAGTAAATCAGGAAGGATGGTCACTTTGAAACCCCAATTTCCTTTCTTCCTAGTGCAGTAAGACCTTTTAATAAGGAATATCAGAGAAAATAATAGAAGTTTGATATGTAACCATTTTGGGGTAAATATTCACTATCAAAACTACCTTACCTTAACCTGTCTTGTCTCTATTTGTTTATTTTATTTCATTCTGTCTATTATTAGATGTGACTGAGAAGACAAATTTCATGTTTTTTTTTGTGTAAACATGACTAAATACAGAAGCCTTGAAACTTGAAACCTTAAAACATCATAAATACACAATCACGATGTTGCTGAATTTCATTGGCTGGTACAGCAGCTCCCACCTAACACACAGAGACCTCACCATCTGCATTCAACAGTATCTGGCTGTGCTTCAGATGGAAAGTATAATATCATGTCCGGCATTATAGCACCTCTCCAATGTGTTCTGTGGGTCTAGAAAAGGTGTAAGCCACCATTGCCTGAGAAAGTAACTACTATCAATTGGTGTATGTAATGATGTGATTGTTGTTGCAATGAATAGTACAGCCCAAATGAAACACAGAGGGTCAGCCAGTTACCATAAAAAAAAACCAGCCACCATGTACAGCATCATCACCTCTGTCAAGGATACTTTGCCACAAAATAAAACAATTATAGGTTGACACAGGCCACTGAGACATGATGTTTGCCAGTCACTTCTTGGATGGCTTGTGCATTAATGGAATTTAACTGCATAGAGTTAAAAAAAATCAGGTTCATTCTCGCTAGGTGCCCTTATTACAATATGAATGAAGTGAAGTACTTCAATTACATCACTAGTAAATTGACATTTATGTTGGCAAAAACATGTTATTTTTTTCTGTGTACACCCATACCATGTGCAAACTGAATGTAGAGCTTCACCAGCCAGTTAATGGCTTCCAGCAGAGCAGACATGATGGAATGCAGCTTGGCTGAGATATTCATAAATGTCGTCCAGTGCCCAGAGAAGTGACAACACATAGCCAATGATAAAAACAAAAACTTTTTCAGTGCAATACGTAGCATTGGCCATATTAAAATGGAACTAAATACAGTCTGTGCATAATATTCATTGTTTTTAAGGTGTAATGCTCACTATAATAACAGCTTGGATATGAGTCGTCATCTATCTGATTTGGCTGTATTTCCCTACTTGTTCAAAGGTGTTGTCACTTCCCAATTTCTCTGAAAGGTTTCATAAGCATGGGTCAGAGTATTACAGATAGATAGATAGATAGATAGATAGATAGATAGATAGATAGATAGATAGATAGATAGATAGATAGATAGATAGATAGATAGATAGATAGATAGATAGATAGATAGATAGATAGATGTACTTTATTTGTACAAAAGGGGAAATTAGAACTTTATACAAACAATCATTCCCCGATCAAGTTTTCTTTTATAAATTACGACATTTACTGTACATGAAAAGTTGCACGTACACATTTCAAGCCTCTTTTTGTGTGTACATAAGCTTTATAAATGAGGCTTTGGACTGGAAGTGATGTTTAATTATTGTAATCTTTGATTGTTTCTATTAGATGCCAGGAAGGAAGATGTTTGGAGGGTCTTTAAATAAGTTATTTGACTTGTATTGTTTCTTAATATCTCTCTATTATATTAAAAAAGGTTTCTGTCATGTCCACGTTATTCAGCTTTGACCACTACCTTCCACATTGCTCGCTCAGTCTTTTCTCCTACTGCACACATCCTCTTTCCATACGACTACATGACACTCTCAGTGGTAACTCGCCCTTCAACGCAGTCAGTTAGTGTATAATGGCAAGGCAGAAAAGCAAATTATCTATTCAAACAAAAGCTGAAATATCACATATCCTTTCTCTAAGTCAAGGGTCTCCAACTCCAGTCCTGCAGTGCTACTGTGGCTGCAGGTTGTCATCCTAACCGTTTTCTTAATTAGTGACTATTTTTTGCCGCTAATTAACTTATTTTGCCTTAATTTTAATTGCCGTACTATTTAAGACTCAGACCCCTTAGTTATATCTTTTCTCTTTAATTAGCAACCAAGCAATAATGAGATACAAAATGAGCCAACACATGACCAGCTACCCTGTGTCCATCATACTATCACTGAAAATAAAAAAGGTGAAGGTCTCAGTAATGTCGATCTGCTCAGGTCCACAAAATAATTTGATGGTGGTTTTAGAATAAAGAAAATCAACAGTTTTGGAAATATCTCTTATGGCAGAATAAGTTGAAAAATGAACAAAGAAATTTAATAACATGTTTAATTAACAACAAAAATTGGCTCCTTATTAAGAAACTGTTGGGAGTGAAATTTGTTGGAGTTTGAGTTTCTGACTTAGTTGGTCATTTTTTGTCTCACTTCACATCTCATCTTGTTTAGGTGCCATTTAAGGAAAAAAATAAACAATTCAGATGACTAAAACCTAAAAAACAAGTCAATTAAAATGAAGGGAAAAGAAGTTAATTAGCAGCAAAAACAGGTCACCAATAAAGAAGAGGGTAAGAATGAAAACCTACAGCCACTGTATCTCTCCAGGACTGGGGATGGAGAATCCTGTTCTAAGCTCTTTAGGCAGTTCCTGCAACCTCATGGCTTGTTGTTTGCTCAACTGTGGGACCTTCTATAGACAGGTGTGTGTCTTTCCTGCTCATCCAAGTATTCCAAGTGAACTCACTTGAACTTGTTAGTAGCTTCAAAATAAAATCACTTAACGTTGAGATGCTGGAGTTTTTGATATTGTTTGCTTCTTTCCATTGTTGGTCAGTATTGGATCTCAATTCTACCAGAAACTTTTTAGGTGCATTCTACACTGAAACACAAGATTAGAAAAGATATTCAGCCATCACTACAAACTACAAGGCTTAAGTAACATAAAAAAATTTCATTTTTGGGAGGAGTATTCCTTTAAAGGGAAAGTGCAGATTCACCAGTATCTAATTATGTGGATAAACGTCTGAAATAAAAGGAATGACTCATAGTAGCTAATTAGGAAAGACTTAAAAGGCACTTAGGTGTCTTTGGCTTTGTTTTTCTGACTTCTGATTCTTCTTAAATATTTTGGGATTTTGGCACTTGTGCTTTTCATCTTCCTATTTTTGACCGCTGCATGTTTTGTTGTTTTGTTTAGTTTTTTTAATTTATGTTTTGATTGTACTTTTTTTGCACCTTTCAGTTTGTCCATTTTCTAGTCATTCTGTACCTTAACCCAGCCACAGGGGATGCACAAACCAATGTGTTTCTTTGTGCCAGTCCCAAGCCTGGATAAATGGGGAGGGTTATGTCAGGAAAGGCATCCGGTGTAAAATTTTGCCAAATCAATATGCGGACAACAATACAAATTTCCATACCGAATCGATCGAGCCCCAGGTTAACAACGACCGCCACCAGTACTATTAACCAACAGGGTGGTGCCGGAAATTGGGCTACTGTTGGTTGAAAAAGAAGAAGAAGAGGGAGGAAGGTAAAGAGAGTGGAACTGAGGGTAGGAACTTTGAATGTTGGTAGTATGACTGGTAAGGGGAGAGAGTTAGCAGATATGATGGAGAGAAGGAAGGTTGATATATTGTGCGTGCAAGAGACTAAATGGAAGGGGAGTAAGGCCAGGTGGATTGGAAGTGGATTCAAATTGTTCTATCATGGTGTGGATAGGAGGAGAAATTGAGTAGGGGTTTTTCTGAAGGATCAGTATGTCAAGAGTGTTTTGGAGGTGAAAACAGTGTCAGATAGAGTAATGATTATGATGCTGGAAATTGGACGTGTGATGATGAATGTTGTTAGTGCATATGCCCCGCAAGTTGGGTGTGGATTTTGTCAAAAGGATGGACATGGCTGTGGTGAATACGTATTTTAAGAAGAGGGAGGAACATAGGGTTACGTGCAAGAGTGGATGAAGATGCACACAGGTAGATTACATCCTATGCAGAAGAGTCAATCTGAAGGAGATTGAAGACTGCAAAGTGGTGGCAGGGGAAAGTGTAGTTAAGCAGCATAGGATGGTGGTCTGTAGGATGTCATTGGAGATCAAGAAGAGGAAGAGAGTGAGGGCAGAGGATCAAATGGTGGAAGTTGTAAAAGGAAGACTGCAAGGTTGAGTTTAGGGAGAAGGTGAGACAGTCACTGGGTGTTAGTGAAGAATTACCAGACAGTTGGGAAACTACAGCAGATGTAGTAAGAGTGACAGCAAGAAGGGTGCTTGGCGTGACATCTGGACAGAGGAAGGAGGAAAAGGAAACCTGGTGGTAGAATGGAAAAGTACAGAAGAGTATACAGAGGAAGAGGATGGCAAAGAAGAAGTGGGATAGTCAGAGAGATGCAGAAAGTAGACAAGAGTACAAGGAAATAAGGCAAAAGGTGAAGAGAGAGGTGGCAAAGGCTAAAGAAAAGGCGTATAATGAGTTGTATAAGAAGTTGGACACTAAGGAGGGACAGAGGGACTGAGCTGGGAAAGATGTGCAGCAGGTTAAGGTAAGGATGGAATGGAAACATACTCACAAACGAGAAGAGTGTGTTGAGCAGATGGAAAGAGTACCTTGAGAGGCTGATGAATGAAGAGGATGAGAGAGAGAAGAGGTTGGATGATGTGGAGATAGTGAATCAGGAAGCACAATGGATTAGCAAGGAGGAAGTAAGGACAGCTATGAAGAGGGTGAAGAATGGAAAAGCTATTGGTCCAGATGACATACCTGTGGGAGCATGGAGGTGTTTAGGAGACATGTACTTGTGCCGATATTTAAGAATAAATATTTAAGAATAAAGGGGATATGCAGGACGGTAGTAACTACAGGGGGATAAATTTGATGAGCCACAGCATGAAGTTATGGGAAAGAGTAGTGGAAGCTAGGTTAAGAAGTGAGGTGATGATTAGTGACCAGCAGTATGGTTTCATGCCAAGAAAAAGCACCAGAAATGTGATATTTGCTCTGAGGGTGTTAGTATAGAGAAGGCCAGAAGGAGCTGCATTGCGTCTTTGTGGACCTGGAGAAAGCATATGACAGGGTGCATCAAAAGGAGTTGTGGTATTTTTTGAGGAAGTCGGGAGCGGCAGAGAAGTATGTATGAGTTGTACAAGATATGCACGAGGGAAGCGTGACTGTGGTGAGGTCTGCAGTAGGAGTGACGGATGCATTTAAGGTGGAGGTCGGATTACATCAGGGATCAGCTCTGAGTCCTTTCTTATTTGCAATGGTGATGGCCAGGTTGACAGATGAGTTTAGACAGGAGTCCCCGTGGACTATGATGTTTGCTGATGACATCGTGACCTGTAGCGATAGTAGGGAGCAGGTTGAGGAGACCCTGGAGAGGTGGAGATATGCTCTAGAGAGGAGAGGAATGAAGGTCAGTAGAAACAAGACAGAATACATGTGTGTAAATGAGAGGGAGGTCAGTGGAATGGAGGATGCAGGGAGTAGAGTTGGCGAAGGTGGATGAGTTTAAGTACAACCCCAATTCCAATGAAGTTGCGACATTGTGTAAAACGTAAATAAAAGCAGAATACAATGATTTGCAAATCCTTTTCAACCTATATTCAATTGAATACACTACGAAGACAAGATATTGAATGTTCAAACTGATAAACTTTATTGTTGTTTTGCAAATCTTCACTCATTTTGAATTTGATGCCCAAGGTTGCTTCCCATCATATGACAATTTCTAATGGCGCTAGTTTCAGACCAGCATGAGCCTGGATTTGAATCAGTAGGTTTGGAACATTATGATTTAAACAGAAATTACTCTCTATATAGTTATTACTCCTTATAAACATTTATGCCAAATTTGTTATATTTGCCTGACTCCATATATGTCAAGAATAACTTGATACATTCAGCTTAAGTTTATATACTTCATACTGTAAATATCAACTAGGACTCCAAATATAATATTTAGAAAGTAATTATTTTTTATTCTTGGATAACGATGCATCAAATTTGCCTGTGTATATTCATAATTATTCAGTATAGTAATAAAAATAATAAATTTTATTTGCAAAGTGTCTTTCCCACGCTCAAGGTGCTTCACAGAGTCTTATAAAGAAAGAGCAGGTATATGTAACATTGGATACAGATGTTTCCTGAATAGAACATTAAAACAGATAGACAGAGGATATACAAAGGCATTACACAAAATAAAAGACAATTAACCAGAGCAAAATACTAAATTCAACTCTAAAAGAAAACCTAGAAAATAATGTTGTTTGTGATATAACACACACACAAATTATACTGAGAATCTAGAAAAAGACAAAGACTGAAGGAGGGGTCAGAATGTCAGGTTAAGTTAAAAGCGTTCCTGAACAGATGAGTTTTAAGTTGTTTTTTAAAAGAATGAATGAAGTTAGCTGATCTAATTAATTTAGGGAGGTCATTCCAAAGTCTGGGTGGTACAGAGCTGAAGCCCTGTCACTCACAGAGTGCAGGTTAGTGTGGGCCACAACAAGATTGCCACTGATATAGTCCAGCGCAGGGCCATTTAAAGCTTAATAGGTTAATAATAGAATTTTATTTTCAATCCTATAAGACACAGGGAATCAGTGGATGCAAAGCAGGATAGGTGTGATGTGTTCGCTGTTGCTGGTTTATGTTAGGACTCTTGCAGCTGAGTTTTGAATCAAGTGGAGCTGTGATTTAAGATTAGAAGCGTCACCTGCCAGTAGAGAGTTACAATAATTGGTGCAGGATGTGAAAAAAGCATAAACTACTTTCTCAGCATTAGAAAAGGAGCGGAATGAGCGAACATGGGATATGTTACGGAGGTGAAAGTAGCAAAATTTCTTAATGTGGTTTATGTGGGCAGAATAAGAAAGAGAGGAATCAAAAATGATACCAAGATTCCTTGCATTAAAAGAAGGTCTGATGAAATCACCATCAAGAGTGACTGAGAAGCAGCTCATTTTCTTAAGCTGCACTTTAGTGCCAATTTGAAGGAGTTCAGTTTTGTTACAATTTAACTTTAAAGAGTTCTGCTCCATCCAGGTTTTAATGTCAGTGAGGCAAGAGAAGTGGGCTAAGAAAACATTAATGAAGTTTCACTTTTAACTCTGAAATAGAGTTGAGTATCATCTGCATAAAAATGATAACCCAGTCCATAGCTATGAATGATATGGCCCAGGGGAAGCAAAAATTATTATGCTGGTTTGTTCAGAGTTTGCTGCCGTAAGTAAATTATTAGTTACCCAAAGCAGAGCAACTTCTGTGCCCTGAAACCAGACTGAAAGGGTTTCATCAAATTATTAGACGTTAAGTAATTGGTGAGATGGAAAGCTACAACATTCTGAAGAACTTCTGACAGAAAAAAATAAGTGAGAAATAGGCCAAAAATGGTTAAGATTGTTACCATCAAGACCAGACTTTTTTAACAGTGGGGTCACAGAAGTGATTTTAAAAGTGGCTGGCACAAAGAAAGTGTCAAAGGATGTATTTATTATTGTTGTAACAGTCAGGATGGCATGAAGGCAGGATGTAAGAAGTGTTGTAGGGATTGGGTCTCAATATGCATGTAGTCAACCTCATCTTACAAAGCAGGTCATTAACAAATGCATATGTGACTGATGAAAATTTCGAAAAAGAGCTGAATGGAGTGGAAAGATAGGGAAATATATAAATTGATGATGGATTTATGTTAGTTGAATTATTTACATCTTTGGTAGAGGAGGTAACTGGGCCAGATGCAGGTTGAAGTAGTTTACTGTATTAATTACAACTAATGGCGACTTTCTATTATTCTGCCATAATGTGTGTTCTTGGCTGTAGTTAGTGCACAGTGAGGCCAGTCTTATGTGACATTCTCTCAAGACATTGGCCAGCTTCTTTCATAGACCGTAACTCTGAATTGTACCATGGAGCTGAGTGCTTAAAAGAAACTTACTTCATTATGCTTCAAAGGAGCTGTTTTATCTAGTGCTGAAAGAAGAGCTCAGTTATAGTGATCAACAAGACTATCTAGTGTGGATGGAATAGGTGAAGACAGAAAAAGATCAGAAATAGAACTAATGAGATGTGCAAAGTACTGCTTTAGGATCAGAGTGTAGCAAACCTCTGCTGTAAGTGTTGCCGACAGATAAGCCAGATGTGCAGATCAGGTCCAATATATGAACACCAGAGTGAGTAGGAAAATCAACATGTAGCACCAAGTGAAAACAGTCCAGTAAGGATAGGAATTAATTTCTCATCTTACATGTAGTAATGTCAATATGGATGTTGAAATCGTCAAGAAGAATGACTCTCTGAAAAAGGAACTTAAGTGGTTTAATAATTCAGTCAGGTAAGATATAAAAGAAGCGTTGTATTTTGGGGGACGATACAGAACAATGAGTAAGACAGGACCTAATTTTGATATTAGCTTAAGAGCCAGACACTCAAAGACAATGGGCAGTCAATTGGGATTCTTTTGATGTTTTGTTCAGTTCTAATAATTACTGCGACTCCTCCTTCGTGTCTTGAGCATTGAGGCTCCACAAAGCAAATGTATCTGGATGGTGTCGTCTCTGTGAGAAATGTAAAATCATTTGGTTTTTGTCAAGGTTGGAGTCTGTAATGATTTCTCATAGCACCAGCACTATACCATTAAGAGATCTTGAGGTAACCAATGCAATATTAGCTGATGAGGATTCATTGCGGACAGATCCATGATCAGAGTTTATGTTAACAATTTGCAAATTTGGCACACTGACACTCCTATTTCTAAAGCCATAAATAGGACAGTGTATTCCTGAACAAATGCTGCTATTGAACTTTTCATCTGCAGCCCAGCAGGGGTGATTACCTGACCTGCGATGTAAATATTTCGGGCACTGCACAATACCAGTATCTTTTAGGACATTCCAGTCTGACCATTGACTCTGGACAAACTGTTTAATATGAAGGAGTTTGTCACCAGAGTATTTTAGCATAGTATAGAGCAATACTTATCTGATAGTAGGAGAGAGGCAACAGAGCACAGTGGAGAAGGTGAGATGGGCAGGGTTGGGTGGCTTAGAAGTTTATTAGGAGATATTCCAAGATGCACATGAAGATATCAGAATTAGAAGGCCACATATATATAACGCTGGTTATTACAGGCGTGATCAGCCCAGAGCCGCAAGCCAGGTAGGTGTAAAATCAGATCATTTCTCAGTCATTTTGATTGGATCAATTTGATTTTATTTATAAACAATGACTTCATCCATGGACAATTCACTTGATTTTAAATACACCAAAATTTGTCTCAACATATAAAACAACTCATTAAATTTGTCTCTTTCTGGCTCTACGTTCAAGTTCAAATTCCTGTAAAAGCAGACAAAAAAAAAATCAAAATAATTGGAGACTTTATTTATTAAGGATTCTCTCCATTTATCACCTCTTACTCATTATAAATCAAAATTTTTCAGCCAACATGTATTAACTTATATAAACAATTCACATCAAATTTGACTCCAGCATATTCACTATTTTTGCCTTTTTTGAATCCAAATATCTTTTGATATTATATATTCAGAATTCGATGTATACAATCTAATATATTGTAAATATAGAATCCTCACTTTGTATCAGATTTTTTAAATTTTATTTTGCCTTTTACCTTTTAGGCTAATGTATTTACATTACACACCTGAGAATTCACTCATAATACAGTGTTACTGGTAGCACTTATTGAACAGTTCATCTGGAGCTGAGCACCCTTGTTGTTATATTTGTAAGCAATAATATTGAACTCACAAAACAGAGAAAGATGGAGACAGGTTCAGAGTGATAAACTTTAACAGGTTCTTTTTGCAAGGGTCGTTGCTGAGTACACGTTACACCATATTATTATTATAATCTACTTCCTACTATCTCCCTTATACTCATACTTTCTTAGTACTACGGAACGCCTAATAGTTCAACTGACTTACAATATACTGCAGTTGCTATGTGCAGCTGTTTGCAATGGTAGGTTGCTAAATTCGAGGCTTTTTGTAGCTTTGAATAAAACTCATGACATTGTTGTGAGTAGATCTCATGGTGATTCTCATAATACTACTAAATATGTCAGTGTCCCGCCTAGGGCAACAATAAATCTGTGTTATTAATATGTCCATCTTGTATCTTTACGAAGTTGTTACAATATGCTGATGTTTTGTCTAAGTTACAATTAATTCTTATGTGAATATATTATTTAGATCGCTTCAGATTGTATGAGCACTAAGCAAATCTCCACCCCCGTTTCCCTTTTTGCCATTTCTTGTAGAGGTGAGTACATTCTTCAGTTAACCCAACCCACCTGGGTGAGGTCACTGTTTATAAATCTCTTTCCCCAATCACGGCTAATTAGTGCGATCACTGCGAAGCAAAAATGAACCTGACGACTGTCGCCTGCCTTCTTTTCTTGCTTCGCGCAGCGAAGACAACGACAACGAAGTCTCCGACAAGTGAACCGTTAGCAGGAGGGATAAATGATATCGACCCGGCTAACGAAGGAGTTCAAACGGCAGTGAGCTTTGCCATCAGTGAGCACAATAAGGTGTCCGATGACATTTTCGCGTACAAACTAATCAAGATCATCAGCGCTAAGTATCAGGTTAGTGAGATGCTCAGTTGTTCCTTGTATTCCAAGCAGCATTTTTCCAATTTTAACATAATTTTTAGTTTTACGTTTAATTTAGATTTTCATTCAATTTTTATTTGTATTTAGTTGTAGATTTTCACAATTTTCTAATTTTTCGTTATTATTTAGTTTTGCATTATTGAAGTTTTTATTTATTTCTAGTTTTTAGCAATTAAGTTTTAGTTTTTGTTACATTTTACTTTTGTTTTACTAACCAAAATAATGTCCATACGGGCAGTGTTTTGCATGTCTAAAACTTGTCAAACTGTATAATTTTCATCTTGAGTACAGGTCACATCTAAATGCATGAATAGACAATTTTACATTTTGTGACAGTTTTTCTAATGATAATGTCAGTTCAAAGCTTCCATTATGATAAAAAATGCATAAATCAAATATCTAGTATGCTCCGTTGTCACTGGTTACTTTTTACATGCAAAACGTTTAAGAAAAATGCTATTTCACTTTAAAATCACTTTCATTTATAGTTACGCGATTGACTTTGTGAGTAGTATATATTTATATTTATTCTTGATATTCGATTATTTTGACTATGTCATTTACCCATATCCGAACTTTGATAGAGAATTTTATTTTCATGTAATTCTTTCTTTGGCCATTTTTAGAAATACGGTTGACGTCACTACTTGAACCGTGTTAATAACGGAATATCAGTTCTGCCACATTTCTACAAGTATTTTTATTTGCAGTTCATTTGATATTCCAGCATCTCGGCTCATTCACTCCCATTTTCACGATGTTCTGCCTCGGTGTTTCTCAGTGGCGTAGCGTAGTGGGGGCGGCAGGGGCGGCCCACCCCGGGCGGCACTTTTAGGGGGCGGCAAAATTTCACAATAAATAATAATAATATCTTGTAAAAATTTGAACCATACCTAAATAAGGGGGCGGCTGACACCCACGCTACGCCACTGGTGTTTCTAGTGTCTTCCATATGTGCACCAGAAGGACTGAAGGACAGAAGAGTGCCAGGCAGGGCGCCATCAGGTCACCCTGCTTCACATTATTAGCCATCGTGAACATCTGGAATAGCAGCACCCTTACTGGAACTCTTTTCTAACTTTTCAGTTCTTGTTTATTCTATCTGTTTAGGCTGATTTGATAGCTACCGAATAGTAATAATAATAATAATAATAATAATAATAAATAACGTAGGACAAAATCAGAATTAGTCGTGTTCCAGCTACTACAGAACTAATACACATTCTCACAGCCTCTTGCAGCTCATGTTGATTGTATCACAATTGCTGATATCTTTGTCCTTTGGGGTAAAAGGATAGCAACACACTTTTTTTGTTTGTTTTATCTTCTTCTTTAAATCTGGTGTTTTTACTCAATCGACTTGTCTAATCCTCCATGGCTTTAATTTTCAAACTATTAAACTGGACCTTCCAAAGGAACAGGTGGCATGTGTTTATCTCCTCTCCTTAAGAAATTTGGTAAATGTATAGAAGCTTGTTAGTGCCACTCAAAAAAAAAAGAAAAATTGTTATTTCCCAAAAGTATTGCATTAATTGACAATAATTACAGTATTATTTCACAAAAATGATTGTGTTATTTCACAAAGAGATTGCCTGTGGCTGCCAGTGTTGTCATGCATTGGTTGTTACGTACAAATATATATAGCTTGCCGTAAAATGGCAAGAACTGAATAGAAGATATACTCATATATTTAGTTTTAATCAATTTAAAGTTCAGTAAGTTTAGCACAGATTATTTAAAACAAGCAAAGTGATATTCTAGAAAGCTGATTCAGTTCATCTGGACATAGTTCTTTTCCGGGGAGATACGTTACATCAACTGAATCAACTTTCTAGAATTTCCTTACCTGGAAAGCACCTGCAAAGCACCTTGAGCATGGGAAAGGCACTATATAAATAAAATGTATTATTATTATTATTAGGGTGGAGCAGTAGTAGCGCTGCTGCCTCCCAGTTAGGAGACCTGCGTTCGCTTCCAGGGTCCTCCCTGTGTGGAGTTTGCATGTTCTCCCTGTGTCTGCGTGGGTTTCCTCCGGGTGCTGCGGTTTCCTCCCACAATCCAAAGACATGCAGGTTAGGTGCATTGGTGATCCTAAATTGTCCTTGGTGTGTGGGTGTGTATGCCCTGTGGTGGGCTGGTGCCCTGCCCGGGGTTTGTTTCCTGCCTTGTGCCCTGTGTTGGCTGGGATTGGCTCCAGCAGACCCCCGTGACTCTGTAGTTAGGATATAGCAGGTTAGATGGATGGATTATTATTTAACATTATTAATTTTAACTTTCACTTGACTAAATAAATCAGTTCTAATAATAATACATCCAAAAATATGTCTTTGCTTTTAATTGTGTTTGTGTTGGTTTGATGAACCAAAATTGTGCAGAATAACAATGCAAACACAGTCATTTGCAATAAGCAGTGTTGTTGATTAAAAAAATTTGGCTACCTGTGTTTTTCTTTTTTTTCCAGGTTGTTTCAGGACTGATTTACATAATAGAAGCTACGATTGGGCGAACCACATGTGAAAAAAAAGACCTGAGTGACCAGAATTCAATAAACAAGTGTCCTTTGCAAAATGGTCCTCGGAATGCTAAGGTACATTCTTGAATGTTAGGCGTCGGTGCTTATTGTCAGTTTGAGGGCTCATTGCAATGCTGTGTGCTTTTAACTTCATTAATGAAGAGTCACAAAGATCTTTGAGGATTTAATCAAATTCAGTTATCTTTATTTCAATTGCATAACATCTCATCATTTAATTTCATACCTAAAAATATTTCAGTAAGAGTGCTTATATAAGTCTCAGTAAGTGAGCAGAGTTAGGTGTTAGCTGGAAAAGTCTCAGTCAGGCTTTGTGAAGTTTCCATTAAGGGAAAGTAATTTGGAATATGTTCTATGCATTGCAGTCAGTGTGATTTTCGGATATATTTTCAAAGTCTATTATTTGTAGTGGTAGTAGGGTGATGTGTTAGTCATTATGGATGAAATAAGAAGTGAAGTAAAATTACACCTTTTATTGGCTAAGCTTTCAAGGCAGCTCAAGCCCCTTCTTCAGGCAAGTCGTAGTACAGAAACTGGAGTTCCCTGTGTTTATATATACAGTACACTAGGAAAGAAATAAAACTTTTAAGTGGGTCATCTTCAATGTCAAACAATAACAGACCCTCCAGCTCAAGATTCATTTATCAGGAGAGGAGAACAATGTATAGTTAAGATCTTTTGATAAATTAACTGTCCAACAAAAGTCTTTTGATAAGTTTTCCTTACAATGTTGATCTGTAATGAAATCACCTAGGTCAGTCAGGGAGATGTAAATAGTCCTCAAATCTGGACATAAAACGCTTGTTTCTATTTAAACCATGTTGTAGTGTGTTGAAATGTTAGCATCAGTTTAACTTTCCATTCTTTTCTCTCCTTCTTTGTCTTGAAGTTGCCCATAAGCAATGTGACTTTAATATCTGCATTTATTACACATGGGTCCTGACCTCAGAGGCTATGCCCCTAGCAGAGGTAGAAGCAGATTTAATGATGGAAATAAACACTAGTGGCCTTTGAGGACCCAAAGTCATACCAAATCATGACACTCATGCAGCAGTTTGGAACGACAATGTGGCTGTTCTCCCAAAATTACGCTAGGGAACTACTTGTTTTTCAGGTGTCCATGTTTTGCAGCTATCAATCAGTACTTCATGGGGAACTCCCCTATGCTTGTCATTCATTTGTTGGTGCTTTGCAAAGATCGATCGATACTTCACGGGGGAAAGCTTGTGTAGTGTCATCGGTCTGAAGAAATTGGCCTTAAAGGGAAAGTACGAGCTCATCTATTATTCATACCCGTTCATCACTGAAAAAAAAACATAAATATAATATAAGGCTATAAGTACAAGTGGCCTCACTTTGGTCCTCCGTAAATCGTCTAATAACTGCATATTTTAACAATCCTTTGTTCACATATGATCAGCTGTTAAATCCTTTTGTTTACAGGATCATAAGTAGCAGTAAATATGGATTAAACATTCTTTGATTACACCTTTCCTCAGTAGAGTATTTACTAGCAAACCTTCCATAGGTACAGAATACCCTTAATCTGGGTAACTGACTGTTGGTAGTTATCCCAGTAGAAAGGTTAGGGTTAGAGAGATGGAAGAGGAATAGCAGAAATTAATTAAAAGAACCAATAGTCAGGCTTTTTAAGTCTTTGATCTAAAGTAAGACTCCTAATACATGTACACTTTCATCTTATGTAGGCAGACATTCATGAGGTAATATGTCATATGGCTTGCCTGTTATGTGACTGGCAACAGGCCTAGTAGCAGGAAATAATATGGAAAATGAGCATAAAATGGTGGGCATCCAGAAAATAAAATGGAGTTGTGGCAATGACAAATAAAATATCAAAACTTAAAACAATGATTAAAAATTTAAATAATGCCACGTGGAGAGGAAATGAGTACATAATGACAGATCATGACAATTTCCTAAGCCTGGCTTCATTCTAATTTAGGGTAGCAGTGAGCCAGAGTCTGTACCAGAAGCACCAGATTCCAATGACTCTCCAAGGGGCACCTTCTCACACTTATATCAGAATAGCTAAGAAAGCCTAACTAATCAAACTGTCTTGCACATCATTAGGACGAGAAGAGTAATTGGTGCTACTGTACATGAAATGTAGATTTCACACAGACAATGACTAGGATCTGGATCTGAACTTCTCATACACCACCATACTGCCTGTGGCTTATCTTCTCTATTAAAGCTGCCTTTAATTGTTCCATAATTCACAAAACACATTTTTCTTTTTTAAATATATTTTAGTGAAGCATCAAATCAATACTTTGTCATCAGCAATTAAAATGTATGAGAATTGAGGATCATAAGATGATATATCAGCTTTGTCTTTTTATTCCAGACATACACATGCACGTTTAAAATCTGGACCCGTGCTTGGATTCAATCAACTCAACTCTTGATGAATGTGTGCTCATAACAACTACATCAACAGCGTGTACTACTGGCAACTTCTATGAGTTCAACAATTTTAAATTTACTATTAGTTTAATTATACCAATGTAACCTGTCAATATTAATTAATGGTTTGGAAATGTTTATTCAATCTATTGTCTTTTTTAAAAATATGATCATTTCTGTACAAACAGTTTCTTAATTTGTTCTATGCAAATGACATATTACTGCTTTTAAAATAAAAATATATCTATCATGTTCTTTTATGGACTTTTTTTCAGATGTGCCCAGACTTGAGGGCAGTACAATACATATTCTAAATATATGGTGTTATTGTTCCTTTAGTCTCCTGTTCAGAACTGTACACAATGTGTCAGGTAAGAGCACATCTCAGCAGAATCTGACACAAGAGAGAAAATCAACCCAAACTAACTCATTCTGGGCGAGTTTTGAATCACTAATTGACATCTTTAGGATGTGTTAAGAAAAATGTCTTCTTTTAGTGAAACATCAAACTGGTGCTTTATCATCAGTGATTAGAATCTATCATGATCGTGACATCATGAGACAATATATCAGTCATATCTGTTCGTTCCAGACTTTCATATATGAATTTGAAATGTGAAAAATTTTTCAAATGAGTTAAACTATAAATGAATATACTGTACTACCTAATGTCTTCATTCTTCCAAAGTTAGTTTAATATAGAACAAGTAATGATTTCCAAGATTATAAATTCTCTAGGAAAAGATAAATTATGAAATAGTTGAATTGTGCTAAGAAATTACCAGTACATCTGGATTTATCTAATACTTTTTACAATCATCAATTAAACTGGTGATTTTTACTATATTTTATTTACATTCAAACATTGATTTTTCTGAGCAGTTCGTCCTAGTGAGTTCTGTAGTGGCAGTAAGTTGAGAGGAGTAGGTTCTACCAGGTTAGTTCTTAGATAATCATAGACAATATTTTCAAAATATCCTTTGTCTACAACAAAAAAGTGAGTACAGCATCCTTACGTTCTATGGTTTTAAATATCAGGACTACCTCACAATTAGTGTTGAATGAACCTCATTGAATTTGTTTCACCTTGAATTTGGCAAAATCACAAAAATGCTTATGAATTTTTAGAACTATGTGAACTCCATTGAAGTCAATGGGGAAGGAGGAAGTTAATTAGTTTTGAGTGGATTATAATGATGAAATGGTCTTTTATGTATTCCTGAGGCCTATGGAAAAATTGATTATTGTGTCTAAATATGTGATACTAACCACAGCACCATTGTGCCCCAAACAACAAGAGATGCAAACGGAATGAATACCACAAACAAAATACAACAGACAAACACAAAAGTAACAATAAGTAAATAAAATATAGATAATTTTGCTCAGAGTTTCAGTCTTGGGACAAACTTTAGCCATGCCCTGAAGCTGTGGTGTAGGACTAGCTCATTCCTCTGTTTGAAGTCATGGGCACAGGGGGCTATATTTTTGTTTCCCATGTATCTGTGCATCTGTCACACTTTCTTCATCTGTCAAGAAGAAAGAAAAGCCTTGTAAACAGTAATAAATCTTTTTATTATTTCACGGCGTGTTGTGTTTTCCGATGAGAGGAGAGGGAGAGCTCCTTTAAGACTTGGTTTGAGTTTGTGGCAGGGCACATGGCTAATGTGAATGTACAAATAGCTATGAGGTGCTGGCTCACAAGGATCAGTTTTATTTATCTGGTGGCAATACTCGTAATACTTGTACATTTTTTTTAACGCATGTGTGATGAAAATCTGGCAGTGTTTCTCAACCTGTATGGCTTCGGGACCCACTTTTACCTTTTTAGGTTCACAAATGACCCACATACAGCAATCGAAGTGGCCAAGGGGGTTGTAAATGACCTCAAATGCAAGAGATTAATGTGGTTAGAGACCAAGTGTCAAGCACTTCAATGGGGGTTTAGGGGTAATGCATCCCAGTAGCCTGTTGTGGCGGCAATCCCCGAACCCGTTGGTGGACACCAGTGGTGAAGGATGCCGTCAAGCTGAAGAAGGAGTCCTACCGGTCCCTTTTGTCTTGTGGGACTCCGGAGGCAGCTGATAGGTACCGGCAGGCCAAGCGGAATGTGGCTTCGGTGGTTGCTGAGGCAAAAACTCTGGCATGGGAGGAGTTTGGAGAGGCCATGGAGAACGACTTTCGGACGGCTTCAAGGAGATTCTGGTCCACCGTCCGGCATCTCAGGAGGGGGACGCAGTGCAGTGTCAACACTGTGTATGGTGGGGATGGTGCACTGCTGACCTCGACTCGGGACGTTGTGGGTCGGTGGGGGGAGTACTTCGAAGACCTCCTCAATCCCACTAACATGCCTTCCAATGAGGAAGCAGAGCCTGGGGACTTGGAGGTGGGCTCCCCCATCTCTGGGACTGAGGTCACCGAGGTGGTCAAAAAATTCCTTGGTGGCAGGGCCCCGGGGGTGGATGAGATACGCCCGGAGTTCCTCAAGGCTCTGGATGTTGTAGGGCTGTCTTGGTTGACACATCTCTGCAACATCGCAGGGACATCAGGGACAGTGCCTTTGGATTGGCAGACTGGGGTGGTGATCCCCCTCTTTAAGAAGGGGTACCGGAGGGTGTGTTCCAACTACAGAGGGATCACACTCCTCAGCCTCCCTGGAAAAGTCTATTCGGGGGTTCTGGAGAGGAGGGTCCGTCGGATAGTCGAACCTCGGATTCAGGAGGAACAGTGTGGTTTTCGTCCTGGTCGCGGAACAGTGGACCAGCTCTACAACCTTAGCAGGGTCCTGGAGGGTGCATGGGAGTTTGCCCAACCAGTCTACATGTGTTTTGTGGACCTGGAAAAGGCGTTCGACCGTGTCCCTCAGGGAATCCTGTGGGGGGTGCTCCGAGAGTATGGGGTACCGGACCCCCTGATAAGAGCTGTTCGGTCCCTGTACGATCGGTGTCAGAGCTTGGTCCGCATTGCCGGTAGTAAGTCGAACCTGTTTCCAGTGAGAGTTGGACTCCGCCAGGGCTGCCCTTTGTCACCGATTCTGTTCATAACTTTTATGGACAGAATTTCTAGGCACAGACCCTGAGGGGGTCCGGCTTGGTGGACTCAGGATTGGGTCACTGCTTTTTGCAGATGATGTTGTCCTGTTTGCTTCATCAGGCCGTGATCTTCAGCTCTCTCTGGATCGGTTCACAGCTGAGTGTGAAGCGGCTGGGATGGGAATCAGCACCTCCAAATCTGAGACCATGGTCCTCAGCCGGAAAAGGGTGGAGTGCCCTCTCAGGGTTGGGAGCGAGATCCTGCCCCAAGTGGAGGAGTTCAAGTATCTCGGGGTCTTGTTCACGAGTGTGGGATGAATGGAGCTTGAGATCGACAGGCGGATCGGTGCAGGATCGGTCTGTCGTGGTGAAAAAGGAGCTGAGCCATAAGGAAAAGCTCTCAATTTACCGGTCGATCTATGTTCCTACCCTCACCTATGGTCCTGAGCTATGGGTAGTGACCGAAAGAACGAGATCACGAATAAAAGCGGCTGAAATGAGTTTTCTCCGCAGGGTGTCTGGGCTCTCCCTTAAAGATAGGGTGAGAAGCTCAATCATCCAGGAGGGGCTCAGAGTAGAGCCGCTGCTCCTCCGCATTGAGAGGAGTCAGATGAGGTGGCTCGGGCATCTGATCAGGATGCCTCCTGGACGCCTCAAGGGTGAGGTGTTCCGGGCACGTCCAACCGGGAGGAGGCCCCGGGGAAGACCCAGGACACGCTGGAGGGACTATGTCTCCCGGCTGGCCTAGGAACGTCTTGGGATTTCCCCGGAAGAGCTAGAAGAAGTGACCGGGGCGAGGGAAGTCTGGGAATCTCTGCTCAAGCTGCTGCCCCCGTGACCTGACCTCGGATAAGCGGAAGAGGATGGATGGATGGATGGCATCCCAGTAGCTGAAATTGTATTTTTTTTCCTCTTGCGCTTGTGACCCAGCAATGGCCAAGACATGAAAGTTCTGTGCATGGCTGCAACAGCTCTGTGATGTCACACTGACCTTGTAAAACATCATTTCGGGGCACTTGGAAAAAAATGTTTGCCTAAGCCAGCCCCACGTCTAATTTCCTTGGTAATATTTTGTGAACAAAGTTACCAGGGAACACAGCATATTCACTGAATTTCCCTTATCAGCACTACACACAATCATCTAGTCTTCCCTGTATTTTTAAATTAGATAAATGAAGCATCACATAACAGACAAAACATAACCAATTTTTAAATTCTCTATTTTCATTCAGTAAAAAATATTCCAACATGCCAAAATCCTGCATGAAATAGAAAATGCACTTGTAAAATCAAAAACGAACAGTAATGCATTAAAGAGACAATTCTCTTTCTGCTACATTGCCACACTTTTCCTTACAATATGGTCATTATTGTAATTTGATTCAAAACACGAAGGTGTCTGGTGGTAGAAAAAGGAAAGAGGTGACCAACAGATGAACAGATTTAAAGGGAAAAGAAAGAGACATGATCTGGGGCAGGTAAAAGATGAGTGCTGAGAAAGACAAATAAATCAAACAACAAAAACAAAATGCAAAGATTAGCAACCAGGTCAAATAAACAAGGCCAAGGATCTAACAGTGAATCTTCTTGGAAGTACTTTTCATCTCACTCCAACACTAGCAACAGCAGAAAGATCCAAAACCAGGATGTTAGAAGGTGAACATGTCACTCAATTGGCAACAGTACTGACATGCCAAAGCAAATAATGCTAGAATAATGATAACATTCTCAACATAGAAAGGCATAACTGACACTTGTCAAAACTAGAAAAATAAGTGCCTAGCATTTCAAATGAAGCTGGTGTTTGTTTACAAACAGAGCTTTCTTAGGTTTCAAACACAGCATTTCATGCTTTGTAGACTTTGTCTTGGCCACTTCAAAACCTGATGTTGTCTCTTTCTGATCCACTCGGTTCTAAATTGGCTGATGTACTTACAATCTTTGTTGATGATTCAATTTCAGCTAGGCCTTGTTGTCAGAGACATGGCCTTACAATTTCTCTTAGAGCGGTCAGGTATAAAAAGAGTTCCAACCCCAAATCATCACCCTGCCCCTCCAACTGCTGGTAAGAGGTTTTTGTGCTGATTGCGTGTTTTGGTTTTTGTCAAATATGAGGTATACATAACGATGTAACAACTGCACTTTAGTCTTTTTGTGGCTGAGAATATCGCTTCAAATGTCTTGTACTCCATTTAGATGTTGCTTTGTAGGCCGAAGCATGGCAATTATGTTTTTTTGGCAAGAAGGAGCATTTTTTTGGCTCTACCTCAGCATAAGCCATACTAGCTGAGTATTTATTAGAAGACCTTAAGGGTATACTTCTAATAGTAGTTACTAAATATGCTTAATGCCAACTCAACTGTTTTCACTTTTCTTTCAGTGTTAGGGCTGAAGTACTTGAGTCTGAACTCAAGATATTTTTACTATTGTCTTGAACTCGGGGATGTTCATACTCAAACTTTGGTTTTGCCAACTATGGTTTTAGGTCTCGATTGAGAGCAGCTACAATCTTTATAGTTTTTATTCCACCTTTGCTCACCAGAAATGCTTGTGTCAGGATTCCATTAATTCAGATCTAAGCTCACTATGCTTGTTTTCTTTGTGCACGTTCACTTGTTACAGGTTAGATTTGGATCTGAGAATGTCATGATTAATTCTACTTAATTTTTGTGATTATTACTTTTCTCCCTTTTTTGTAATAATTTCTTATTGTAATCTTTCGTGGATGCCGTTAGCAAGGAGAACTGACTGTATGTGAGCACAAGGGGATGACTCAGGTTTGACCTGAACAAAACCATTTGTTAGAAGTTTCAGTGAACATTAGGATAAGACTTGACAACTGCTTGTGACTTTTATATTTGGTTTGCATCTTTGTTTGATTTATTAAACTGTTGAGAATTTCAGTGTGCCAATCCCTGCTCTTTAAAAGACTGCTCTCTTGGTCTGTCCATAAAAGCACAACATTTTGTTCTGTCCCTCCGTCACAGCAACAACTGTGACTTCCTTTGTTGGAAATGACTGTAGTCACTGCAATCGTAGTTGTAACAGCCAATCTTAGAAAGTTAAAGTTTTGAGTTAAACTCAGATTAATGTTTGCTTAATTTGAATAGTATATCATTTCTTCCATAGTCATAGACAATGGTATAGACCTTTCCCCCTATAAATTAGTAAGAGATAGAACCTTCTTGCTATAACTGAGAAACAGTGTGATAATAGATTCAGTTGTGTTTAGAACATGTCCCAGTAAACAGGGATTTGAAAGACCCATTTTCAACTTAGAAATGGGATAAGCGTACAGTTTTCTGACCATTCTGAAATGGTTCAGAAATGTTTTGAAATGGTTCAGAAATGTTAAGCAAATAGTAATGATTTGAGATATAACAAGACTTAAGCTTTGAACAGAACTTTTCTTAATAAGAATTTTCTTTTTTTGGTATTTTAATTTTCTTTTTAGTGTGAACTGTTTTACTTTGAAACTTAACTAAACTTTTAAAAATGAAGATATTTTGTCTGTGGAATCATTTCTGCACGTCAGGCTTTTGTTGAATCCGATTTGTTAAGTTAGAGCTGGTGAACTTTGTAACTTTGGAAAAATGCAGCTATAGTAGTTTTATTTGGTTGAAAACACTTTTAGACACATTTGGAATACACGTGTCTGCCTGTCTGTGTTGGGTAAGGTGGCTGGTACACCCCCTTGTTCATTTTTGTGCAGGTTTTTGTGTTGTAAACGTTGTTTTTAATGCTCTTAATTGATGATCCCTAAGTTCCATTCCATAGGCACACCTGGCTTAGCAGCTAGTTGAAAAGATAACAATTTTAGGCTTTTGTATTTTGCAAAGGAACAACTAAATAAAAAAGTATTTTAATGTTAACTTCCATCCATCCCATCCATTATCCAGTCCGCTATATCCTAACTACAGGGTCATGGGGGTCTGCTGGAGCCAATCCCAGACAACACAAGGCGCAAGGCAGGAAACAAACCCCGGGCAGGGCGCCAGCACACCGCAGTAATGTTAACTTAGATTAAAAGAAAAAAGTCAACTTGTGCGTCCATGATCTGTTTTTTCTGACTGAAAAAAAATTTGAAAATTAAAATGAAACGACCAAACAGTAGACAGAAAGTGCAACCAAACTTCTGTGGAACGGTAAGGGACACCATAAGATATGGACATTTTAGGGCAGAGTTGTGCACATTCACATTTCCTACAACATTTTAATACATTAGTATATTATTAGGGCGGCACGGTGGCGCAGTGGGTAGCGCTGCTGCCTCGCAGTTAGGAGACCCGGGTTAGCTTCCCGGGTCGTCCCTGCGTGGAGTTTGCATGTTCTCCCTGTGTCTGCGTGGGTTTCCTCCGGGCGCTCCGGTTTCCTCCCACAGTCCAAAGACATGCAGGTTAGGTGGATTGGTGATT